>NC_051420.1:31250120-31257620 GCF_015228065.2 Penaeus monodon | reverse complement strand
ACAATGTGAAAAAGAGAAAAGATATTTAATAAAAGAGAAGGATCGATGGTTTTATTGAACAAAGGTAGGCGTGCTGAGTGAAAGTTGCAAATTTAATATTTTTTTCCGATATTCACTTAAAATCACTTTAAATTTCCTGTGTCTGTTAATTATGAATTGTCATTAGATTGATACAAATAGTTTGATGATAACCCCAAAAGTGATAGCAAAATTACCATAAACCTCTATGATTATGTAATGATTAGCCCGACTTCTTGATTGGACGAAATGGACGTTATAGTTCTAGGACTGATGTACCCTCAACACCCACTCCCTTCAATGATATGAAATTGGTTTCTCGTGTTCTTTTCCATCTCAATAACCCCTGGTGGCAGCGGCTATGCCGGAGTGACATTACTTCAAAACAGATCTTAGTTGATTTCAGGGTCGAAGTCGAAGAACAATAATTTAGAAAGAATTATGTCTTTTTAAGCAACTACTTAATATCATTATTTTTAAAAATGTATCCGACAAATCTGTGTTTTTTAATTTTTCCCCAGACCATACACATCACCTACCCCCCCCCCCCATCCCCTTCCTACCCCCGATCCTTCTATCCCTTTCATACTTTTAATCGCCCTCTCGTCTCACTCTTTCGTCTTTTCACTCCCCTCTACTTCTCCACTTGTTTTTCCCACTTCCACTCGTTTTTTCCTACTTGTTCTACCTTTTATCTCTATCCCTTTACTATTCTGCCTCCATCCTATCCCTATCCTGCCGCATTTCCCCTCGTGCCCCTCTTCTTCACATCCCCTTCTTGTTCCTTCGCTTTTTCACTTCCTTCTAATTCTGTGCTAATTTCCCAATTTTCCTTTCCCTTTTCTTGGTTGCCCCAACTTCTACCTTTAACCCTATCCTCTCCTGCTCTCATCCTATCCCTATCCTAAGTTTACAATGATTCACAAGATGTACAGATAACGGAGACATCCACATCTGCTGCGAATACTTTTTTATATTTTTTTTTCATGGTTTCGTTTTATTTGTTCAGCCTTTTTAATGTATCTTTTACAGCAAGAGAATGTTACTGATTTTACGATTTCTGTTTTACGTATTTTTTATAATTATAATGTTTTAATTATTCACTTTAACGTTTTATTGCTCTAGTTTATGGTTTTATCATTTGAATATTTTATTTTATTATAACCTTTCCTGTTTATCATTTTATTGTTTTATGTGCTAACCATCCGTCCGCGGGAGTTACTGTAACCCCCATATTTTTTTGTTATATAACAAAAGGGCTTTCAGGACCTCTGCGGTAGGCTGAAGAGAGTGATTTGACTCATCTACAGCAAGCTCGATCTTGGCTCTTGCGTAATACCTTGGCTGTTTTGCGCTCACCTTACGTTGTTGCCGCGATTCTAATTCCTTGCAATTAGCTTCGCGCTCTGTATCTCTGCATTCTTTACTATACGTATTTTTTTCGGCATTAGGATAACTCGCTTCGCATCCTCTGGTGAACTGGACCCCATCTTCGAGCTCGTGCTCGGACGTGGGCTGACCTTTACTTCTCGCAGGGGAGGGTGCCTGTGAGTTGCCATCTTTTGCTAGGGACTGGTATGGCAGACCATCTCATGGTTGACACTCGAGAAAACGTCCTATAGCAAACGAATAGGGCGGTAGGAGCCCCTGCCCCTGCATGAAACACCTTACCCCCGTTGTCTAAATTAGTACCTGCTAGACAGAACACCTTCAACCCAGCATATCACCCAGGCTATGGCATGACCATGGGCCATGTCATTAAATTAGCATATACTAGAGAGCCCATCTCTTGCAAAATGAACGGTCGTGTCTAAAAAGATCGATAGGATCGTGTGAGTCCATCAGCCAAGAAGTATCCACCAGAGAAGATCTTCGAAGACGACATTTTATACATCCCTGAACACGCCACAACACCACAACACTTACCCAGAGCCGCATTGCTCCACACCTCGTTTGGCAACCAGCACCACAATGAAATCCAAAAGAAACTGCTCAGGCATTTAGCACTAAAAAAACATAAACGCAAACAGATCTCACCACCAAACAAGCACGCCAAAAAAGACAAAGAGGATCCCCCAGTCCCGCATCCGCGTCGTCATCGCATGGATGACACCATCCTTGTCGATGAGAGTAGCGGCTCCGAGATCGACGTCGAAGTCGTTCCCGAAGCCGAGGAAGGGCTCCCTCTCTCCTTGGAGGGAGCCGTTACCGTGCTCCCTTCTAGGGGGACTTCCGTCTTGTGTCCTGTTCGCAGGACTCTCTCCCTGACCTCGAGGAAACGTCGATCGAGGCTCGATCACGGAACCGCTACCGGGATCAGGTAATGCCACGCAGGTAAAATGGGTCTTCTCTTGGTGGCATGCTAACGATCGTTCAGGCAAATGTAAAATAATTTTTTTTCGATCCGTAATATTTTTTTACAACTTTCTAGAACAAGAACGCACGGATGTGGCCCTACTGAATTCTATATCCATCACCAATTGCTATAGAATACGGAACCATGGTTACACATCCAGGCAATCAGGAGACGGATTGCAAATGGGGTCCTGTATCCTCATAAAATCCACTGTCACTCATGAGTTCCTCACCCTCTCATTCAGCAACCCTGACTTCATGGCAGTAAGGTTATTCAGCCGACAGGGCCCCATTATCCTTTCCAGTGCCTATATAAAATTAAATACTAATTTGCCTCTTGCAGACTTCAACAAATTATTCACTTATACAAACCTCCCAGTCTTCTTTGCCGGAGACATCAACGCTACCCACACGACACTACACCACAGCACTACCAATGCACATGGTATGCAACTCCTTTCTATTTGACTTCTTCACCTCATACACAAATAGAGGAAAGGGCTGCCTTGATCTCGTCTTCGGGAACAGGGCAGCACTTGCCTAGCAACACACCTACAACCCGGTCCAAACGTCATAATTATAATTTCCACATCACCAAAACTAAACAAAGAAAGACGATCTTTCCGGTATAAACAAGCAGATTGGGAGTCATTCAAATCTGAATTAAATTATCAAACTTTGAAACTAATCTTGATGGGCTTTATTCCCAAACAATAGATGGGCATTGGAATTACATCTTCGCCTCCATCGCCGCAACTATGATGAGCACCATCCCCAGTCTCAGTCGTTTTACTCAAAATTTAAACTGATTAAACCTGTTGTTGCCTCTTTGCACCAACAATTATATTATCTCCTCAGTATCTGATATAATCTTAATAGTTCATACTAGTCATATTTCTCTCACAGATCCTACTCTTTCAACCAACTTGTATCAATTTGTTTAGACAAATGTAAAGGAAAGTTCACAACTTATTAGAGAATTTACAACTAATTTATTAACTGTAAAGTATTATATATAATAAACATGTAAAGTCAATCACATAAATTTATATGTCAATAATATAACATCTGAGTTCATTATAATCCAATACAATAATTATACCATATTAAATATCCATCTTTTAACTTGCCACTTTACTCTAATTGTTAACATACAAACTACATAATATAAATCTAAGCAAGCTGTTATTAATTTACCAATGTCAATGCTTAAAAATAGATGTAAGCAGTTTAATAAAAAATTCCTTTCTTCACATACAATGATTGAAATCATAAAAAAATTTGTAAACAAATTGAAATACAGAAAAATAGTGATAATTATTTTTAGGCAAGATGAATTACTTATACCAAACAATTTAAATTACTACGTTAATGTCTTTACACAATTACTAACTTAAACTCAAGATTATCTCCATCAATAAGTAAATGTCGTCTGAAAATGGACATAAAAAGTCTTGTGCTTTAAACAGACAATCATAATACTGAATTAATATTGCTAAGCCGCAAGTAACTCAAAACAAACTTATTCTAGGGAAAAACTTAATGATTACATACAAAACCAAACTTATTCTTACGCTCTACCGGAAATTAACAATCATCATCACTGTTAAGTCACACTTCCGTAGAGCTGAGATCTCTTAAAAGTAAATAATTAATTCCTTACTCTCTATGCTAACTTAATATATCAGTACACTTAGAATTCAAATCTATATGTCTTCAATTATATCATTCTTCAAACTTGACAATCAAATCTATAATTATTCCATTATATGATTATTACTTCTAAACTGAACTTAGTCAAATACAATTCTTGGTCCTTTGTATAGTCATACATCAATCAAGAAATACCTATAAACTACTTAATACACATTTTCCATAGCACATTCCCGTCCACCATGTTCCCCCCTAAACAAGAAACACTTAAATTGCTTCAATAGGGCTTACCCAAACATGCCACCAAAGTGATATGGCTGCAAGGTGCTACCAGGGATGACTTTCGAAGCTCAACTCCAACTCCACCTCCTCCGTTAGTCTGTCTCTACCCGTCTTTTATTCCCGCTATGGGAGCCCTTCCGGTCACACCCTTAGCAGTTATCATGAATATAATTATAATTTCTCTTCACTTATTGAAAACTATCTGCGTCAGGACTTTCCTATTCCCAGTCAATTTTCAACACTGTATTTATCACTTAACTTTTGTCTATCTGCCTTTCCGTGTTATTTTCTTGATCCCCGACTTGAATATTGTGATATATCTAGGATCGCCTCCAACTAGTTGTTTTCGTATTCGTGGCTTCTAGAAGCTTCTGTTAGTCATGTGCTCAGTTTGACGTCATGGGTCATTATCCTGTTTACCATCTCTTCATCTGACCATATTTTCTGGATTTCGTCCCCACCTTCCTTGTACTGTTCTATTTTTTCATGTTGCGACCGGATGGTGTGTCCGCTCTGCCTCGCGTTGTTTACGAGATAATGCGTATCTTATCCACGACAAACCATGTTCGATGGAACTTATCTATTCTAAGAAGACACGTAATTAATAGTCTTGATAATGACCGACAAAAATATTGGACAGATTTAGTAAAAAAAATTAGAATGCAACAGAGTTCGCAATCCACAGGAATTTTGGCAAAATGTGAAACAACAAAGGTAGTAAGTACTCCCCTTCTCCCACCTCATTCACAATAACGTAAAAGTTTCAGATCCCGTGGATGTTATTAAAAATTTTTAAGAACACTGGGCCAAAGTTTTCTACCCTCACCCTCCCCATCCCCTGTTCACTGCCAGAATTCAAGAAATTGATACCTGGAGCCAAGAAAACAGGGTAGAAACTAATCCAGAGCCAATTATGCGATTGGATAGGCTGGACGACACAAGGAACTCATAGCCCCATCTCGTGTGAGGTAGAAAAAGAGAAAATAAAGAGTTTTCCTTGTAAGGCTCCAGGCTCCTCACAGATCGGACGCAACGCTCTTAACCTTCCTGACAACCTTATACAAGCTTTGACTCATCTTTACAATGCCTCTCTCGCTACCGGCTACTTTCCCTCTCCCTTTAAGACTGCCTTAGTGGCCCTCATTCTTAAGCCACAAAAAGACCTGAATGACCCCAAGAATTACCGCCCTATTAGTCTACTCGAGACATTAGGGAAATAAACACTCGACTAAGGTGGTATCTCGAAGACCATAACCTTCTCTCACACAAACAATTCGGCTTTCGCTCGACGCAGGACGCACTCAACATCATCACAAACTACATGAACAACGACAAAGACCGACGACTAAAGAATGTTCTTGTCACAAAAGATGTTGAGCGAGCCTTTGACACGATCTAGCATGCTGGCCTGAAGTACAAGCTGTGGACTAAATTTAACTTCCCACCTTTGATCAAAAAGTTACTCTGCAGTTTTCTTGATCACCGCAGATTAAAATGAAAATTCTTAAACAAAGTTTCAGACACCATTTCAATCCACCTTGGAGTACCTTGGGGAAGCATACTCCGCTCAAAACTCTATACACTATACACAAACGACCTTCCAGACCCCACACACAGACTCACTCACTATCCTCTATGCTGACGACTGTACGCACTTAGCTCGACACAATGCGCTTTCAGGTGTCGTTCAGCGCATTATTGATGAACTGGACACTGTCTCGATATGGGAAAATAAATTTTGTATCAAGACTAATGCGACAAAAACAAAAGTTCTCTTTGTAAGACCACCAGGCCTTATTACAACATTTACCTCAATACCTTCGACAGACTACAGGCAGATCCTTTTGTACCATCCTTGGTTTAACCTTTGATACCTACTTTCGATTTCACCGGCATATCCATTTAAAGGCCGCCTTGGCAAGAAAAACCTTACATTCGCTTTACTGACTGATTTAAAAGTGCGGCCCCATCCATGCACGAAGCTGCATCTATACAAAACACTGATCAAACTTCTCACATACACACCACTTTCACTCACACAAACAGCATACACTAACAAGCACAAACTCTAGCTTGTTCAGAATAAAGCACACAGATGGATCTATATGGTAGATTGGGATCAATTTATTACATCTGAACTCCACGAGTAAGCCTCTCTGCTCCCCTGAATATCGAGTGGCGTAGGTTGTTCTGTAAGCAGACCGACACACTCCGTGCTTGGCATACCGACTGGTTAGATAGACTCAACACCATCTTTCATTCCGGCCGGAGACCGGGATTAGGCCATGATCTTTTCTCTTTGGTATGGGACGAAGTGGATGCAGTTTGAAGCCACCTCCTACTCCTTCATTTTCACATTTCCCCTTCCCCTTTCCCTTGCTTTGTTTAGTTTTTGTTGTGTTTGTGTTCTCGTTCCGTTTTTTTAACGTAGTTTTTCTTTTGTTTTTATTGTAACTTTTTAAATTCTTGAATCCCCGCTTTTAAATACCTTCACCTCGTCACCTGACGCTTCGTGACTACCATAACGCCACCCTTACCATCTCATTATCCTTTGCCATAGCGTGAACTCAACATCCTATATCCTTACCCCACCATCCCACTGGTTTCGATTTCCGGCACGTGACACTTGCTACTAGTATTCGCACCAGGACCATAAATCCTTTGTCATAAGGATTTATGCGAGCAGAGGAAAGAAGTGTCACGGCCAGTAGCGTTAATCTAATCGTGAGGTGGCCACCAGGGCCGCGCCTCTCATAAGCCCTGCTGCCGACGAAGGGGAACCTTCTATTGACACAGGCGGGAATGACCAGCCCCTTATTAGCGACCACCTCCGTGCTTCAACCTGCTCCAACAGCATAGTTTAGCCGAGGGATATCCCTGGAGTCACGGTCGAGGAGGCCATGCCTAGAGCACACCCAGGTGGCTCCAAAACTCTTTACTTTCATCCCAATCTCCCCTAGAATCCAGCTGCTGTTCGCTATAGCGGGGTCCCGGTCCTTGCGCCCTCACCCACTTCCCACGAGAACGACGCGAGCGCGCGACCTCCAGTGCAGGTACATGCACAAGGTCGTAGGGTACACATACGGTACGCACCGAGAGTTGGCCGACCGTCCTCCCGCGCAGCCTCGTGGTACTGGGCCACCCTCACCCCTTTTTCTCCTTTCAAAGAACCCACTGCAACTATTACCCCAA
>NC_051420.1:31222620-31245120 GCF_015228065.2 Penaeus monodon | reverse complement strand
AAATATCATGATTTGCAGATCATTAGGTCAGAAATTTCTGACAGGTAGTCAGAGACAACGTTAATGAGGACTGTTTATTAACTATATCCCTGGTCGATATGTTTCAAAAACAGTTGCATTTAAAAAAACATCAATTCGCATGTAATCGTTACTACCTCTATCCATTCGTTACTATTTATATCCTGACGATGAATCTTATTACTAATCTCGCACTGATTTCCCCCTTTTATGTGTATATTTGGGATGAGAAGATAAGTTTAGATTCACCTATGATTCACACACACACACACACACACACACACACACACACACACACACACACACACACACACACACACACACACATATATATATATATAATTATATATATTATATATATATATATATATATATATATATATACGTATATATATACAATCTTAAGTATACATATATTTATATATATCAGTATACACACACACACACACACACACACACACACACACACACACACACACACATATATATATATATATATATATATATATATATATATATATATATATATATATATTTTTTTTTTTTTTTTTTTTTTTTTTTTTTACGGTAGGTTCATGTTTGAGCCGCCGTGGTCACAGAATGATACTTAGTTGTAGTTTTCATGGTTGTGATGCCTTTGGAGTGAGTACATGGTAGGATCCCCAGTTCCTTTCCACGGAGAGTGCCGGTGTTACCTTTTCGGTAATCATTCTCTCTATTTTATCCGGGCTTGGGACCAGCACTGACTTGGGCTGGCTTGTCCACCCAGTGGCTAGGTAGGCAATCGAGGTGACGTTCCTTGCCCAAGGGAACAACGCGCCTGACAGGTGACTCGAACCCTCGAACTCAAATTGCCGTCGTGCCAGTCTTGAGTCTTGCTCTAACTAGTCGGCCACCGTTGGACGTTGGCGATCATGGATTTTCCATGATTTTCTTGGCAATTTTAGAGCGGTGGTTTGCCGTTGCCTTCCGCCCGGTGTTTTTATCGAGTCACCATCTCTATTTACCCGGATAGCGGCTTTACCCGGATAGCGGCCAGGCAGGCAATCGAGGTGAAGTTCCTTGCCAAAGGCAACAACGCGCCGGCCGGTGTTTCGAACCCTCGAACTCAAATTGCCGTCGTAACAGTCTTGAGTCTGATGCTCTACCACTCGGCCACCGCGGTCTTACATCTACATCTACATATACGTATATATATATATATATATATATATATATATATATATATTATATATATATATATATATATTATATATATATATATATATATATATATATATATATATATATATATATATATATATATATATATATATATATATATATATTGACTGTGAGTGAGTTCCGTGTTTCAATCGGATAAAAGGATAATTTCAGTGATCACAAGCATTTATTTGTCTTTTTCATTTAATTTTATCCACAAATCAAGATAAACGGCCTTTTCTTTGGTATTTTTAAGCCTGTAATTTATATCATATTATAGAGGTACAGTCTGATTTTGGATCATCCCATTGAAGTCAATACCACATCATATGACTCGGACACATTGAACATTCTTACCATGCTGTTCCAACGACTATTATTATTGATTTAAAAATTTACCCATGTCAAGTGAACATGTAACTGGTGTACTGCCAAAAAGCCACAGAAATTTTCTATCCACCTTCATGATAGAAATTTGTGTATCAAAGTATTATGAGTTTTATTTCATCATATCATACGATACCTACTCAACACCAGATACTGTACTATTAGGCATATCAGATTAAAATAATACTTTGTAATTCACTGTATATTTGTTTCGAAAACAAATGAGTATATTGTTTTGATTTTATCATATATTTATCCTTCTTTTCTCATATGGAATATTTTTTTTGGTAATTTGTAATATCTGCCAGTGTTCAACCAATGCATTGTGGGTCTGTGTTTTGATGGGAAGCGAGTTAAACATCGTGCATGATTTTGAATGTTAACCAACTTTTCTTGTTCGTAATTATACGATTAAGGTATGTAGTTTAAGAATTACAACAATATTTTGCATGGTAAATGTTGAGGCAATTGATCGACTGCTTAAGTTAATAATGTAAGGGCTGAGGAAAGAAAATGGCTAGGGGGTATATGAGAGACATGCTTGATATATGAATATTTGTATTTTTCCATTTTAGTGTTACTATTACATTTCAGAGACGTTTGTCCTTTTACGTATGTTACTATTCCATTATGTTTAATAATAAAGGTCTGTTATCAAAAGAAGTAATTTTGAATATTAATAAATGATGCATTCTAGGTGAAAACTACCTCCAGCAGAGTCTGTTTGGCAGCATCACATGGGGATGAGCCGGGCGACCTAGTTCTCGTCAGGCAAATGCGGAAGCCCCGGGGAACTGTTTTACTTGCTCGGTGGTCAAAAACCAGTGAGTATTACGAGTGACAGAGGGTGCGGCACTCGTGGTGTAGGAACCTGACAAAGCAGGCTGCGGGTTAGTCATCCATTTTAATAAGGTTCGCCTTTTTCAGTCTCCACCCAAGATGACTTTCCTCGTAGCAGAGGAAACTATCAATGATTCTAGTGTGGCCCAAGATGACCCCGAACTTAATGATCTTTGTGAGTTGAGTCCGAGGCTCCCGGCCCAGCGAGGCTCGGCGTGTATTCGGATGAAGTAGGTAAACTGGGTATAGAGCATACGATTCGTGTAAAGCGTTGTCAGTCAAGGTTGCGACACTCATACCAGAGACAGATTACTCTTATTACATACATATGCGTTGGCAGAAAACCCATAATGCTGCATCCCACGATACAGCTAAGTATTGTCCACTCTCGAACTTTGACAGACACACACACACACACACACACACACACAAATATATACATAGATAAGTTGCTTGACAACAAATATACAAATAAAGAATTAGAAATACAAAGGAGTAAATAGGATATTAAGTCTATAATAAGACTATAATCTAGATAACAATGTGCAGTGGACTACAGCCATCACTGATTTCGATAAATGTCTTCCTGCTGAGATAAGTAATAAAAATGTCTTTACCTCCAGGCACGGAATGGTCACTTACCATCATCATATCCCAAAATAAGTTTTATTTGAATTGGATTTTCTTAATATTTTTATTACAGAATTCGCTAAGCATCCTGTTCTTTTGTTCCATGGTGGTGAGAAGCACGGTATCATCCATAAGGAAGAGGATATGAAGCCACGACAAAAATTCCTCTGTCTCACAGTTTTGTTTAAACAGTCTGGCAATATCAACGAAGACGGAGGACCCGACACCAAAGAAACTAGACTCTAGTCTCCCATGTCCAAGTCCCATCGGTCCACAGTCCACTAAATAGAACTTCGACACCAGTGCTTCCCTTTGAGATATGTTAGTCCGCGGAAGGTGTTCCTTTACTTTCTCATATCGTTATGTACTGGGTCATTTATTTGATGACTTTCATATGTCACTTGGAAATATCGGAAGTCATGTTTCGGAGCTTCATGGTCATGGTGGAGCAAATTCAAGGGTAAGCAACCACTTATCGCACAGCGTGAAGGCAGGATTTCCCTTCCTTGTTCTGTTCCCCAGGCCCTGAATTCATCGCCACCCTGACTGACCAAGATATGCGTATGCAGACAAACCACACACACACACACACACACACACACACACACACACACACACACACACACATATATATATATAATAAAAAATATATATATATATATATATATATATATATATATGTATATACATATATATATATATATATATATATATATATATATATATATATATATATATATATATATATATATATATATATAGTATATATATTATATATATATATATATATATATATATATATATATATATATATATATATATATATATATATATATATATGTCGATGTCGACTCTACACTTTTACGCAAATTGAGCATTGTAGTTTATACCTGGTAAAAGCCACTCTCTGCATTGTGTCGATGCAGTGCAGTGTCGTTGGAGTATCAACTCCAGTTGTTCGAGATGGTACACTTTCACATTAAGAAGATAGAGTCAATGCCTGGGTGAAAGAATGTGAGGAGCAAGCTGTCGCACATGCAGCAGGCTCCCCCTCTCCACGCAATTGATGGATCCAAATGCACAGCAAAGACCAATATGGTCTTGCATACGCAGCATCGCAGGAGTTGCTACATCGAGGTCGCAAGCGACAAGGAACTACATCAGGGACTCCAGCTCCAGATGAGGGCTTTCAGGACCTTTAGGATCCTTGATTTTTGGCTGTGGTTGGCTAAAGTGATTTGTTTGACTCCACAGCAAGCACGACATTGACCATTTTGTGCTACCCTGGCTGTTTTGTACTGACTTTTCGTTGTTGCCGCGATTCTAATTGCTTGCAATTAGCTACGATTTTCTTCGGAATTTACTCATTGCGCACCTTCTGGTAAACTGGACTCCATCTTCGAGCTCGTGCACGAACGTGGACAGACCTTCACCTCCCATAGGAGAGGGTGTGTTTGGGGACCCTTAGAGTACCTGCCTTAGCGACTGTTATGGCAGACCATGTTATGACTGCCACTCTTGTGATTTTCTTATGGAAACGAATAGGCAAGTAGAAACCCCTCCCTTTTTGACGCCTTCAGCCACCTTACCTCATTCTGTCTCATTAACAACCGCTAGACTGAACAGTCATTTCACCCAAGCTATAGCATAATCATGGGACATGTCATTAAATAATCATATGCTGGATAGCCCATCTCTTGTGAGGTGGCTCTCCAGAAGATATTCACAATCACTGAAGTGGCAGTCACATACCTCTGGCTTCAAAGTGACGATAGCCAAACTCTGACCCCATTTCTCTCTACCGAGGGACAAAGAAAGTCGAAAGAACATGGATTTACCCCCATCCCTTCTCTGGAAACGAAGGCTAAGTGCATGGGCGTGGCTAGGAAAATCGATTTTCCCATGATCGTGTGGATCTATCTGCCAGGAAGTATCCATCAAGAACATTGTCACTGTACTTAATGTTTACAAGCCATCTGAGTCACCAATCGTTAAGAATCATGTCTCTGCCCCAGCACAGAAACTTCTTTCACGAGGGATTATTATTATGTTCAATACATCGGTCCCAACTTACAATATCGAACCAACGTGCTTTATTTAGATTGAACAATACATAAATTGCTACTGGTTCGAACACAATGAACACACATGCACATACACACACACAGATGCTCTCGTTGCGGTGGTGAAGGTCACTTCTTCGCTAAATATAAGGAGAACATCAAATGCTGCAACTGCGAGGGGTTGCACGTTACAGTTAGCAAATCCTGCTCCAAAAGGAAGGAGATATTGAAAGCAAAACGAATTCACCTTAGGGAAAAAAAAACTCGCTCCCTACTATGACACAACAACCGCCACACTACCTGCCAAGACTAGCATACTCAGATGACCTGCATCTACCTACAGGATAACTCTACCCCCACCTCCCCAAATCAACAACTTCACTCCTAACACAAACCCAAAAATACAAGCCATATTACACATAGCTCTCATTGCTGCTAAATACAACACCAAAAAATTAACAAACATTATTTCTATCATACTACAAAGAAATGCCTTCCCCAGCATTGTTGTCCTAGAGGAGAAACCGACAATTTATACATTCCTGAATATGCCACAACATCAGAACCCACAGCAACTGAGGTGACATACACTAACTCAGAACCTCATTGCTCCTCACAAAGACCCCTCATTTTGCAACCACCACCACAACGAAAACCAAAAGAAACTACACAAGGACTTAACACTACAAAAAACACTGAACACAAATGCAAACAGATCGCACCACCAAACAAGCATGCAAAGAAAGGCAAAAAGGATCCCCCAATCCCCTAGCCTCTTCGTCATCGTTTGGACCAGTAGCGGCTCCGAGATCGACGTCGAAGTCGTTCTCGAAGCAATTGCTTCCTCCCTCTGGAGGAAGCAATTGCCGTGCTCCCTTCCAAGGGGCTCATGGGACAACGCGGAAGTATTTGGAATTGGTCCGAGGATTCCCAGGACTTCTGCCCTGTGTCCTGCTTGCAGAACTCTCTCCCTGACCTTGAGGAACTGTCGATCGAGGCTCCATCACGGAACCGCTACCAGGATCAGGTAACGCCATGCAAGGTAAACCCAGGCAAAATGGGTCTACCCTGAGTAGCATGCTAAGGATCGTTCAAGGAAATGTAAGGTAATTTTTTTCATCTGAAATATTTTTTATGACTTTCTAGAATAAGAGCATTTTGATGTGGTCCTCCTGAGTTCTATATCCATCATGAATGGCTATAGAATTCGGCAGTAAGGTTACACATCCAGGCAATCAGGAGATGGATTGCAATTGAGGTCTCTGTATACTCTTCACCCACTCATTCAGCACCCTGACTTCATGGTGTTGTTCATCCTCTATTATCTTATTTAGATGCAGGAGGTCGAAATAAGAGGTAAGTTCTTTAGTCTGCTATTTATTGGGCATCTATACAGAGAACAGGAGAGGGTTGAAATTGGACTGTCTTCTCTCCAGCTTGGAGGACCACTGAAGGGAGGTAGCAGACAAACTCGAGGGGTTGCCAATTAGGCTCTGTAATTATTGTCACCTCGGGTGTATCTGTTTTACAGACGATGTAGAAAGAGTTATATGTAGAGAGGCATTGGTAAATATATATGATATAACATAGATTTCATATATCCACACCTCCCTCCCCCCTTTACACTTGTAGCAGTGTCTCAAGCAACATATTTTCTTAGCCTTTCTGATCTGCATGGGGCATAGGAGGGTATCTCTACCTCTCTGGACGTTTTATCTATGCAAGGGGTACAAGAAGCTATGATTACACTTGGGAGTCGCACCTCGTAATCCCTGTTATGGCCGCAGCCCATGAGGACCCCACCTTTGTTCCAGTGGTGGGTGTCTGTGTTATGAATATGTTATGTTCCAGCCATTCCTTTGTGAAGGATGCAGGGTGGGCAGGGACACACGTACAAAGGGGGTGGCCATATAGCACCTGGGTAGGTGGCGGCAATGGGTATGTTCCTTAGCTCCACCAAGCCATAGTCGAATTCCTCAGTGTCTGTGTTACCTGAGGGCGCTGTCTTCAGAATCAGGTACTTGGCAGTGGCCTTGTCATGGTCATTTGACTGAGGGTAATGTAGTGTTGATGCTTCATGAAGGACTGGAGCTCCGAGCTGGAAAACTGAGGCCCGCCTTCTGTCCATAGGCGCCTGGGACACCAACTTCATAGAAGTAGCGACAAAACATCTTCACAGTCCTGGACATAGATGTGTCGGCCCCACAAGGGGCCGCGATCACCAGGGAGGCCTTCCCTGCGACTGTGAAAAAGTCCTGGGGGTACATCATCTGAAAGAAGCAGCTCTGACTGTTGACTTGGCTGAAGGGTCTGGCATGGCTTGCAGGCTTGAACAGTGCTCGATATCTGTTTCAATACCTGTCCAGAAGACTGTTTGGCATGCCCTGTGCGCATCTGCACCATGGTGACTGTCATGAAGTCGGCCGAAGGTACTTCTGTGAAGAGCTTTGGGGACCCCTATGCTTTGGTTGTATAGGGCCAACTCTCCATTTGCGTAAATGCTGCCGTGTAATTTCCAGTATGGAAGGAATGAGAAATGGAGCACATACCGATATGAAGGGAATCCTGGTGTGACACAGTCGCGAAGGCATGTGTAGTCCGGGTCATTCCGGGCGGCGTTCCGAAGGTTGATCAGTGAATCCCTGTGTTCCTCGGTGACAACGACATTGACAATGTTAGGCAGATTCGGTACACAAAATCTGACCTTCGGAGGCAGGCTGACCCACTGGCACACATGATAGGGCATCTGGAATTGACAACTCTCTGCCTGGGCGCCAGACAACTGTCAAGATATATGGTGAGATTTTCTCCTTGAGGCATTAAAGTCGTGGATTTTCCACCACATCGAGGGTGTAGTTGTTGAGGATGGGGATCAAGGGTCGATGATTTGTCATTAACATGAAGGAAGGTAGGCCGAACAGGTAGTACCTACATCTGGTCATGTGGTAAGGAGCTCTAACTCAATTATGGCGTATTGTGTCTCTGTATCGTTAAGAAAACAGGACCACATTGAATGAGACAGGTTCTCCCCTGGCCATGTTCTTGTAGCAGGGCATATCCTGTGCTGTTGTGTTGTGAGGCATCTGCCTGGAGGATCACTGGTAGGGCAGAGTCAAAATGTGCCAAAACTGGAGGCTTGATAAGCAGGCTTTTGACCTTGGAGAAGGCTGTCTCATGATCCAGAGAGAGCTGGTTTACCAGGCCCATGAAGTAGTGGAAGTCAGTGATGTTTGCAGGAATAGGGAAATCCTGGATAGCGCTGACTCTACTCTTGTCCAGTGAGATGCCTGTAAACGATATGTTGTACCCACAGAAGTGGACTAAGGACTCTGACCATGGGATATCTCTTTGTTTATAGTGATGCCAGACCCATGGCACCTGGTAAGGGTCTGTTGGATCTGGTGAAGGTGAGTAGATAGATCATCATCATACAGGAGAGCATCATCTATGACCTTGACACAATTTTTAATGCCATGGAGTTCCATGTCCCTGCAAAGGCAATATTCATCACCTAAGGCAGATAATCCCATGGGGCCATGGCAGTCCATGAATAGTCCAGCTGCCA
This sequence comes from Penaeus monodon, assembly GCF_015228065.2. Classification (NCBI taxonomy): domain Eukaryota; kingdom Metazoa; phylum Arthropoda; class Malacostraca; order Decapoda; family Penaeidae; genus Penaeus; species Penaeus monodon. Next base: position 31,236,414 of record NC_051420.1, on the reverse strand, counting down.
ATAACCATGAAGAGCACCCACAGTGGTGAAGAAGCAGGATGCTGGGTTGACACTGCGAATGGCGTCAAGGGGTGAATGTGCAGGGTACGTTGGGCGTGCTGCTTGACCATTAAGCTTTGTGAGGTCTATAGTGAGCCTTACACCCTTCAGGACGACAACTAGCAGGTGACACCACTCAGTAGGTTGATCTCCGGCTGGCTTGCTACCTTGGCAGACTAATGACTGGAGCTCGTCCTTGACCTGCTGCTGTAATGCAAGAGGAATTCAGCTAGGGGTGCCTACAGCAAAGGGGACAGCACCCTCCTTCAGGTGGATATGCATTTAGCGGACCTGACATTGCCTTGAGGAGGGGGGGGGGGGCGTTCTGGAGTTCTTTGACACTAGGACGTCACTGAACTCCTTGAAGAAATAGTCCTTGGCAGCTGCTGGAAAAATGGTGGCAGATTTTGGTAGCTGAGTGCAACGATCGACGTGCTGAACAGGAAACTCCTGAGGAATGATAGCCAATGCCTTGCAGTGACCATAGGAGAGAAGATGCATTGGGATATACTTGTGGACTTGTACTGTGGCCTTGCAAGATTGCCTGCCAAGCCTAAAAGTTGCCTTGAAACATCCAAGGGCTGGTGACATCTCCAAGCCATCAGCTGTAAGGGTAGTGGAGGCAGTTATTTTTTGGAGGCTGCTCTTCAGTATGTTGAGGTAGGCGAGATTTTCTCCAATCACAGTACTGTCCGCACCTGTGTCTGGTAACATGTGCCACTGCAAGGACTTGTTATCCTGAATTAAGTGAATATAGATGGGACAAGAACCAATGGAAATCACAACATCAAGCGGACGACAACAGGTATTGGCTGTGCTGGTGTCTGGAGCGGCAGCACTTGTTATAATGAATCAGCTTTTTACAATGCCTACACTGAGCAGCTTTAGAGCGGCATTTCTCTCTCCTGGCCCAATGACCTTTATGCCCACAATTACGGCAAATTATGGCCTGAGGCTGATGGTCTCTTAGTTTTCTCCAATTGTGACTGCTTCTTATGAGAGAAAACTGCATGCATCTGGCTAGGTGAGGCATGAATGGCTGATGTCATCCCGGACACCCATAAGGATGACAATTTTTAACTGGATCTTGGCACATGTAACAGAATGGCCAGGACATAGGTCGACTTCCTCAGCAAGGTCTCTAACCCTCACTGAATTGTCCGAGCAAGGTGTGTTCCAAAATCCATTGGACCTCCAGGAAAATTGACATCTGCAGTTGGATGAGTTGTTTCTCCTGAGTTATTTTGATTTTGATTATTTGAAATTATCAGCTGAGGTCATTAGCGGCCAATACCTTGTTAAATAGAAATATTAAAATGTTTAAAATTTTTAAAAATCTGTCACTAAATAGATTGAAAATCAAAGCATAAATATTATGCTCTAAGTGTATAAAATTATTGCATAAACATTATGCATAATTAAATTTTATTGAAAATATTAGTCTCCCTAAGGAAACTAATAAGACCCTCTATGTCACAATCCTCCCCCAATACATCTTTCAGTGTATATAGGGGAGACACGTACATACATCGTTGGTGTGAGAATGTTTCACATCTTTCCACTAAATGTGCGACCATTTATGGCTCTTGGCATCCCTCACAAAGTGCTTGACTTTTAGCCATTATCGGCCCATGTGTCAATCTTGTGTGCCCGAGTCATCTTAACTACTGCAAGGATGGCGTGTAACTTTGCAGTGAAGATTGAGGCTGCTAGAGAAAGATTGCCAGATACAGTCTTCCTTCTGCTCACTGCTGCAAGGCCCACACCATTTTCAGATTTCGAACCATCTGTATATATTGCATCTGATCCTTGGTACTTAGAAATGTGCTGAAGAAATCTCTCTCTGACTTCTGCTTCAGATCTCTCCCCTTTCCCAATTCCGACCAAATCCAGCTCGACTTGATTAGTCCAAAGGGGGAATTAGGGAATTCCAACAGCCAGAACCTTAGTGAGACTTAAATTAAGCTCTTCCACAAGATTCCTCATTCTCCTACCATAGGATCGGCTATCCTCAAGGGGGTTGAAAACCAATCTGAATGTAGGAGATCCCGGAATCCTTTGTAGTCTCGTGTAGTAAATCAGGTTCATGTAGTCTCGTGTAATGAAAGAGGTGGTTCTCCACTCTCAGCATACTCCACAGGTGAAGACCTGAAAGCCCCAATAGTCAAGCTTACTACGAATAAGCACTCGGTAAAGCCGTAGAAGTGCTGTGCAGTCTGCACCCCAAGATAGATGTGAAAGAACAAGCAAAATAATAAGCGCTTTTGTAGCCTTCACTTTTAACTGTTTGATGTGAAGCACCCATGTACGCCATGGGTCAAAAATTAGACCCAAGTACTTCACCTCTTGGAGAAATTGCAGTGGGTTTGCTCCTAAATAGAAGGAAGGATGGAACTTCCCTCGTTTGTGGAAATGTATAGCCATGGTCTTGCTTAGGGAAAATTTGAACCTATGATATGTTGCCCACTGTCCAACCTGATTTATTGCAGCCTGCATGTGTCCTTGCACATCCTGTAAGCTTCCTCCTAAGCAGTACAGTATAAAGTCATCCACATACAGATTACATGAGACATAACTTGGATGTCATGTCATTTATAGCAATGGCAAACAGGGTCACATTTAAGACACACCCTTCCTTCCAGCTGATATTCCAGATTAGAGATACTGTTTCCCACCTGAACTCCAAACTTCCTGTTAGTAAGGAAGCTTTGTATGAAGGTAGGTAATGCTCCAATGTCATAAAGCTTCATGAGTATGCCATGCTTCCAAATAGTATTGTAAACCTTTTCAAGGTCAAAGAAGACTGCTAACATGTGACGTCACTGTGCGAAGGAATTCTTTATAGCAGTTTCCATCCTTACAAGTGCATCTCTGGTCTTAATCTTCTAAAGCCATATTGATATGGGGTCAGCAAGTTTTCCTTTTCCAACAGCCATGTCAACCTGAAGTTTATCATTTTTTTCCATCAGTTTGCAGATGCAGCTGGTGAGAGAAATTGGTCTGTAATTTCCTGGTGTGGAAGCATCTTTGCCAGGTTTAGGAACAGGAATGATTATAGCCTCTTTCCATGTGGATGACACTGTACCCTCCCTATTGAATAGATCCAACAGGAAGTTCTGGGAGCTCTCCTGTAAGTGAGATATCATTTGATATGGCATACCATCACTTTCTGGGTCAGTCTTATGGCAGAGCTGCAAAGCAGAGTCCATCTCCTTAGGCAAAAATGGCAACTTGTATGGAAATTCTGCTGCAGTTCTACTGAAGAATGACACTGGGTGTCGTTCCTATTCAGCCCAAAGTGTGGAGAATTGAGCAGTGCAAGATGCTCCAGAGGAGATTTCTGCCATGGATTTAGCTAGCTTATTAGCAACATCTTTTTTGTCTGTGATGATTATGCCATCTATCTTCAAAGCAAGTTGTGACATGGAGGTGCTCTTTCTAGCAATCTGACGCACCTTGTAAGATTGCTTTTTGTAATGGATCAAGGTTACAATGCTGGGGCGTCGTGTCAACTGCCTTAATGCAGCTTTTCTTGCTCTGACAGCTTGTTGGCATTCATCAGACCACCATGGTACCGGAGGTCGATGGTACTGCCCGCTACTTTTGGGAATGGATGCTTCTGCTGCAAGGTGAATTCGTGATGTGAAGTGATTAACAGCATCTTGAAATCATTCACAGATCCTTGCAAAACTACAGTTGATATAAAAAGATTCCAGTCCGCAGGTTCAAGTCGCCATCTCTGCACTCCCTTGACTGGAATACCATTCACCTCCTGCAAAAGTATTTGAAAATGGTCACTTACATGACCTGCCAAGTGAGGTTCAAATGTGAATCAGGTGAGCCTATTGACAGGTCTATATTGGAGAATGTCCCAGTTTGAATTTGGAAATGTGTGGGAGTATCACTGTTTAGTAAAACTACGTATATTCTTAAGAACAAGGACTCCAAGGCTCTTCCCAGAGGTGATGCCGACCATTGAAATCTCCCAAGAGTAGAAATGGATGTGCCAACTGCTCAAGTACATTTTCGAAATCATTTATGTTGAGCTTATGTGGAGGAAGGTAGATGGATGATACAGTGTAAGGTCGTGTCAAGCCTATTCTCAAAGCCTTCACCTGCAGTGTTGTCTGCAGGTGGATGGCCTGGAAGGGAATATCCTGACGTACCATTACTGCTGCTCCTACATGAGGTCCATTGTGAAAAGTCCCATAATGGGCTTGAACTTGGAATCCTCTCAGAAAAATAGGACAATTTTCCCTGGTCATAATCTCTTGTAGGCATACACAAACTGGGTTACATGAAGCTATCAGATATTGCAGTTCTTCCCATTTTGCATGAATTCCCTGACAGTTCCATTGGATTAGGGTCTTCAGTTCTTCAGATTACTTCATCAGGTGTTTGGCAGCACCTATGGTCAAAGTTTGCCCCACACCTTTAGCCTGTCCCTTTCCAGGATCCTAGGAGTACCTTTTTTAAGGGTTGTTTACCTGTGGAACTAGCTTCCACAGGCTTCCTTTGGACAGCTCAGGATTTCTTTCCCTGGGCAAAGAACGGACTTGATCCTTTGCTTCAGCAGCAGAAGCCCCTGTGGATGTGGTGGCAGCTGCAGTTGTCACCGCTTAGACTGCTGGAGCCTTAATTGATTGCTCCAAAGACCTTACTTTGGGAGGAGTCTCCTCAATAGACCCCTCTCTCCTGCTCCGTTTCTGGTGGAACAACTCACCAGAGGCACTGTTAGCCATTTGGGACTGAGGTTTAAAGGAAGTGGCCGAGTGTGTGGTGTAGGAAGCATTGGAGGGTAAGGGCTGGTGGGAAGGAGGATGAGCTAGAACAGGAACAAAGGACCTGCCTGGCTGTGCAAACAGCACACGTCGCTTTGCTTCTGGAATACTAACTTTCTCCTTGCTCCTTATTACCAATACTTCTTTTTCAAATTTGTACCTTTTACATTGCTTTGATGAAGCTTCAAAGTGGTAACAGCATATTGGACCTAGACAGTTGTCATGGCAAGAGTTGACTCCATGCCCATAACCCTGGCAGTGGAAGCACCGCATAGGGTTGGGCACATATGGCTTTACCTTGGGGTGGTACCATGCCAACTTAACTGATTCTGGAAGGACTAATGTGTTAAAAGTTAGAAGGAGAGTTGGTGTCGACTATTCCAAACCATCAACTTTCTTCTTAAAACGTTTTACTGCCACTACATTAAAGTTCTCTAATTCCTCTAACAGTTTCTCCTCAGAATACCTCATCAGGTCTCGGGAAAAGACAATTCCCTTACACTGATTGAGGGTTTTGTGAGGAGAACATGAAACTTGAGCCCCAGGAATGTCGCATATCGCACATAGATGATGGTCACTCTCATCTGGTGATGAAACCTCAACTAGCAAGCTACAATCTCGCTGTGGGGTGATGTGAGGATATGTTGACACACTTCAACTATTTTCCAATGTACTTCAAAAATATCAAGATCCATGATTGATACACCATCAATGGTCTTCACTACTAGGTACTTACTATATGATATACTCTCATATTTACCAGATAAGATTTCCTTAATGGATTGAGGAGGAATTTTCTCCTTCTTACCTAGTTTGGGATTTCAGGAACCATTGTGATTCCCATTCTTGCCCCTTGGAAACATGTGATGTTCCAGAGGGAATGGCCAGGGGATTGTGTAGGTCGTCAGGGAGAGAACTAGATCTTTGTAAATTTGTAGGAATCATACAAATTAGAATTCTTCCTTTCCTCACCCCCCCCCCCCCTCATCCACCATGGAGTCCAACAAGGGGAAGCTATAGTTAGGGCTGAAAATCTCCCAACAGCTACAGGGGTAATGAGAATATATACACAGGCACTATTGCAGTACTGATGGTAGTCGTGGAACCTATGCGTTACTGACTAAACAGTGCCTGCTTGACCGGTCCTTGATCAAGCCATCCGTCTAACCAGAATAGAGGACCAAGGAGGTATCCAAGATGGAGTGAACCAGGGGTGGGTGCATTGGTGTACCAGGAAGCCATTTTGTCTCATGGTCCGGCTCACCAGAGCATTGGGACCTTAAGTCCCCCCGCCGCGACAAGGCGGCTTCTGTTAGGGGGGCATTTTGCATAGGGTTGGGCACATATTGCTTTACCTTGAGGTGGTACCATGCCAACTTACCTGATTCTGGAAGAACTAACGTGTTAAAAGTTAGAAGGAGAGCTGGTGTCGACTCATCAGAATACCTCATCAGTTCTTGGGAAAAGACATTTCCCTTACACCGATTGAGGGTTTTGTGAGGAGAACATGAAACTTGAGCTTCAGGGATGACGCATATCGCACACAGACGGTCACTCTCGTCTGGTGACAAAAGCTCAACTATCATTCTGCCATCTCACAGTGGGGTGATGCGAGACTCACGTTGACATACCTCAACTATTTTCCAATGTACTTCAAAATTATCAAGATCCATGATTGATACACCATCAATGGTCTTCACTACTAGTTACTTACTATATGAAATACTTTCATATTTACCAGGTAAGAATTCCTTCATGGATTGAGGAGGAATTTTCTCTTTCTTATCTGGTTTGGGAGCCAGAAAACGATTCCGATTCCCATTCTTGCCCTTTGGAAGCTGGAAAGGTTCCAGAGTGACAACATGTGATGTTCTAGAGGGAATGGTCAGGGGATTGCATAGGTTGGCAGGGAGAGAGCTAGATCTTTATACATTTGTAGTACTCATACAAATTAGAATTCTTCATTTCCCCACCCACCATGAAGTCTAATGATAGGAAGCTATAGTTGGGACTTAAAATCTCCTAACAGTCATAGAGGTAATTAGGAAATATATGCAGCCATTATTACAGTACTGATTGCAGTCGCCGGATTTATGCGCTACCGACTGAACAGCACCTGCTTGACCCTAGCCATATTTGACCAGCCCATTGACTTGACCAGGCCTTAATCAAGCCACCCGTCTAATAAGAATAGAAGACCAAAGAGCTGTGTCACTAGCTGCAGGGTACATCGTGTAGCATCGCTCAACCTCCAGGACTCCTGTCTCCTGGTAATACGGGATGCCATGCATGGCAAACATACGTGGGAGAGTTCTCCCTGGTCCAAGATGGAATGAACCAGGGGTGGGTGCACCATCCCCTCTCATAGGCCTTGGTGCACCAGGAAGCAATTTTGTCTCATCCCTCACTGGTGACCCCTCCAGTATGGGTAGCCCTCTTTTACGGCTCACCAGATCATTGGGACCTCAACCATAGTGGGGAAATACACCAAACGACATCGCCATTGCCTGAATACTTGGTAGGTGGCATCAGCCTGGAGTACAGGAGGGCTGGGAGCTATAGGTTTGATGGCTGTGTGGGTAGATATCTGTAGGGCTATGGAAGTTGAAGATGTACTCGCTGACGTAATGGACATAGATGTCGTTGGTGAACATTGAACACGTAGGTGGATGTAGAAGGGACGAAGTCGTGAGCTGAAGGTCTCAGAACTGTCATGGGAAAGGGCTGGGCTGCATGAAGAATCTGTGGAGTTGCTTGTTGAGCAGCCAGTAGGATGTGATTAAACGCTTGTAGAGTCTGCAAAGCTTGAACAAAGCATTGAGAATCGTCTTGTTGAAGCTGTCTGTCCTCATCTCATCTCTGTTCTTTTCTCCTTCTCATCTCGTTCTCTCGTCGTATTGCCTCAGATCTTGCCTCTGCAGTAAGTCTAGACTCCTCAAAATACCTCACTAGGTGCATAAGTCCAGCATTATGAGATGATAGGGCATAAATAGGAGTGAATAGTGGTTAGGGAATACTGGCCTGCATTGATGTGAGAGGCACCGTCTGTTGGGTTGCCTAAGAGCCCGCTGCGAGGGTGCAGTGGGTGGTCTGTAGGCAGTAACACTTCTTGTCCTGTGGTAGACAGAGCCCTGACTTGTGGGGTGTGTACGGTCTCCTCTAAAGAAGCTGAATCTGCCATTATGCTCAATTGATGGAGTAGTTCAACAGCATTTAAAATCACCTTGAAAACTAAGGTGAGTTGTCAGGGTGAAATACCTTTTTGGTGACATTTGTGCTCGAGTGTGTACGTGCGTGTGAGTGACAGTGTCCCAAATATATGGCTGCCTAATAACAGTGCGTCATGCTATTCGTCCTCAAGTATCTTCTTTAGATGTAGGAATAGGAGATCAAAATAAGAGGTAGGTGGGCATCTATACAGAGAGCAGGAGAGGGACGCAGTTGGGCTGCCTTCTCTCCAGCTTGTAGGACCACTGAAGGGAGGTAGCAGACTCGAGGGGCTGCCAATTAAGCTCTGAAATTATTGTCACCTCGGGTGTATCTGCTTTACAGACGAAGTAGAAACAGAGGCAGAGGCATATCATATGATAAATCATAGATTTCATATATCCACACATGGCAGTCAAGTTACTCACCCCACAGGGTCCCATTATCCTTTCCACTACTTATATAAAACTATATACTAATTTGCCTCTTGCTGACTTCAACAAATTATTTATACAAACCTCCCAGTCTTCTTTACTGGAGATATCCACGCTACGCCACCAAACAAAACCACAGCACTACCAATGCACACGGCAGGCAACTCTTCTCTATCTCTGAAACAAAATGATTCCACTTCATAAGACCCGACTCTTTATCTCATACACACCCAGAGGATCTCGTTTTCGGGAACAGGGCAGAACTTGCCTACTACTCGCATCTACTACCCGGTCCGATCGTTGGTTCAGACCATATATCTATCATGATTAAAATTTCCACATCATGAATACTAAACAAAGAAAGACGATCTTTCCGGTATAGACAAGCAGACTGGGAGTCGTTTAAATAAAAATTAAATTATCTAAATTTTCAATTTAATCTTGATGGGCTTGATTCCCGAACAATAGATGGGCATTAGAATTACATTTTCACCTCCATCGCCTCAACTATACTGTGCACCATCCCCAGGTCTCAGTTCAGCCATCTGAAACGACAAAATGCCTCCTGATTTGTTTTCAAAATAATTTTAATCAAAATTAAAACAAATTAGACAATGTTTGATGGGACTTCTAAGAAGATACATTATCAATAGTCTTGATTACGACCGACAAAAATATTGGATAAATTTAGTTAATAAAGTAGAATGCAATCCACGGGAATTTTTGTAAAAAATTCAATTCAAAGTGAATAAGTACCCACCCCCTTCTCCCATCTCATTCATAATAGCATAAAATTTTCAGATCCTGTTATCAAAATTTTTAAAGAACACTGGGCCAACGTTTACTACCCTCACCCTCATCATTCCCTGTTCACTGCCAGAATTCAAGAAATTGATACCTGGAGCCAAGAAAACGGTAGAAACTAATCCAGAGCCAATTATCCGTCTGGATAGGCTGGACGATACCTGCCAACTCATAGTCCCATCTCGTGTGAGGAAGTAGAAGAGAAAATAAAGTTTTTCGTTGTAAGGCTCCAGGCTTCTCACAGATCGGACACGACGATCTTATTCACCTCCCTGACAACCTTATACAAGCTTTGACTGACATTTACAACACCTCTCCTGCTACCGGCTATTTTCCCTCTCCCTTTAAGACTGCTTTAGTGGCCCTCATTTCTAAGCCACAATAAGAACCTGACTGACCTAAAGAGTTACTGCCTTATTAGTCTACTCAAGACATAAGGCAAATTTTTCGAAAACATAAACAATCGATTAAGGTGGTATCTCGAAGACAATAACCTTATCTGGCATTCACTCGCATCTCCAAGTGCAAGGTGCACTCAACAGTATGACAAACTACATAAACAATAACAAAGACCAAAGACTAATGACTGTACGCACTTAGCTCGACATAATATGCTTTCAGGTGTCGATCAGTGTCAATTTCATTTGCATATCAATTCAAAGGCCGCCTTGGAAAGAAGAGCCTTACATTCACTTTATCGATTTAAAAGTGCTTTCTCTGAGCATCGAATGGCATAGGTTGGTCAGTAAATAGACAGACATACTTCATGCTTAGCATACTAACTACCTGGATAGACTCAGCATCATCCTTTGTTCCGACCAGAGACCAAGAATAGGCCATGATCTTTTTTCTTTGGCATGGGACAAAGAAGTGTATACGTGATTTTTAATCAAAATTACCTTCCCCTTCCCCTAATCCTTTAATCTCCCCTTTGTCACAGACCTCACAACCCCGTTTTTAAATACTTTCACCTCATCACCTGAAGCCTACGTGACTGCCATAACCTCAATCTCACTATCACATTATCATTTGCCATAGCGTGGACCCAAAATCCTATATCCTTACCCCACCATCCCACTGGTTACGGTTTCCGGCTTGCTGCTAGTACTCGTGCCATGACCATAAATCCTTTATTGTAAGGATTTATGCAGGCCAAGGAAAGAAGCGTCACGGCCAGTGGTGTTAATTCGTGATGTGGGCGCCAGGGCCGCGCCTCTCCTTAAGTCCTGATGCCGATGAAGGGGAACCTTCTGTTGACACAGGCGAGAATGGCCAGCCCCTGATTAGCGACCTCCTCCAAGCTTCAACCTGCTTCAACAGCAAAGGTTAGCCGACAGATCGCCCTGGAGTCACAGTCGAGGAGAATATGCCTAGAGCAAGTGCACGACCTTCATTGCAGGCAAACGCTCAAGGTCGTAGGGTACTTGTACCTTACTCACCGAGAGTTGGCCGGCTGCCCTCTTGCACAACCTCATGTGGCGGAAGGGAAGCCCCGTGCGCCAGAGGACACCCGCACAGAACACAAGAGATTCAAGATGGCGCTGAGTCACCTCCTTTCCTCCTTTCCCTACCCCCCTAACAGAAGCCGCCTTGCCGCTTAAGGTCCCAATAATCTGGTGAGCCGGACCAGAGGGGATGGTGCACCCACCCCTGGTTCATTCCATCTTGGACCAGGGAGAACTCTCCCACGTGTGTTTGCTGTGCATGGCATCCCGTATTACCAGGAGACAGGAGTCCTGGAGGTTAAGCGATGTTGCACGCTGCACCTTGCAGCTAGCAACAGACCTCTTTGGTCCTTTATACTGATTAGACGGGTGGCTTGATCAAGGCCCGGTCAAGTCAATGGGCTGGTCAAATATGGCTAGGGTCAAGCAGGCACTATTCAGTCGGTAGTGCATAGGTCCCGTGACTGCCATCAGTACTGTAATAGTGGTTGCGTATATTTCCTCATTACCCCTGTGGCTGTTGGGAGATTTCGAGCCCCAACTATAGCTTCCCCTCTTTGGACTCCATGGTGGGTGGGGGGATGAGGAAATGAAGAATTCCAATTTGTATGACTACTACAAATTTACACAGATCTAGCTCCCTCTTTCTGGAACATCACATGTTGTCACTCTGGAACCTTTCCAGCTTCCAAAGGGCAAGAATGGGAATCGTAATGGTTCCCAGGCTCCCAAACCAGGTAAGAAGGGGAAAAGTCTTCCTCAGTCCACTAAGGAAATCTTACCTGATAAATATGAAAGCATTTCATATAGTAAGTACCTAGTAGTGAAGACCATTGTTGGTGTATCAATCATGGATCTTGATATTTTCAAAGTGCATCGGAAAATATCGCATCACCCCACAGCGAGATGGTAGCCTGATAGTTGAGGTTTCGTCACCAGACGAGAGTGACAGTCTGTGTGCAATATGTGACATTCCTGAAGCTCAAGTTTCATGTTCTCAGAAAACCCTCAATCAGTGTAAGGGAATTGTCTTTTCCCGAGACCTGATGAGGTATTCTGAGGAGAAACTGTTAGAGGAACTAGAGTGTCTTTTCCGAGACCTGATGAGGTATTCTGAGGAGAAACTGTTAGAGGAACTAGAGAACTTTAATGTAGTGGCAGTAAAACGTTTTAAGAAGAAAGTTGATGGTTTGGAACAGTCGACACCAACTCTTCTAACTTTTAACACATTAGTTCTTCCAGAATCGGTTAAGTTAGCATGGTACTGTAGTGATTGGTCTTTAATTTACTTTAATTACCCTCATTAATTAGGTCATTAGCGCTGCCACCACCTGGTTAATACATCCAGGAACAATAAGTGTACCGAAAGAAGAAGACGTGTAGAAGGGTGTAAATGGTAAAAAGGAAAGCATGCATGTGAGAAGAGGAAAAATGACCCAATCAACAAGAGTTTAGTCTGGTAAGCGTGTTAAAATCCGAGGGGAGTGCGTGTCAGCCTTAAGGGCAGATAGAAGGTGGTCAATTGCTTGCCACAGGTAGCCAAGTATGGTATCATTTGTCTCTTAATGAGAGTTTAAGTAAAAAGGAGGAATTTCACTCACGAATCTTCAAAATATACATTTATTAAAACATTCTAAAAACACAAAAACAGGTAAACACCAAAATATAAACATTAAAACAATACGGGAACCAGAACCTAAAAACAAGACAAGGGAGCACTCAGTTCTTATCATAAAAAAATGAAAAACTTAAAAATATCCCACCTTACTGCCGTTAAAACCTCGTCCTTACGATCGCAGGGGAAACAAAAAAAAAAAAAACGTCAATAGCTTCCACCGGGTGTACATCGGCTGCTTAGGACGTTTCAACCTATGCCCCTGCCTACCCCGCTCAGTTCCCGGGCTATATATAGCAGACCCCAGCAAGGATTTTATTAGTGGGCTAGTAACTAGCCCCGGGAACGAACTACTTTCGGTCTCTCTCCCTAGATGGCGTGGCAGGTTCCGCCGAAGAATGATAGCTTTCTTTGCTAATCACGGGGTTACAAATCCCTATCCCCTATAAAAATAGCATTTGAACTAGTTAAAAAGTTTTAACCAATGCTAAAAGAAAGTTAGGCAAGCTTTTACCCCGGCTTAAAAGAGTGCATATAAAAACTGTTAAAAGAAAATGGCTATGGTTCCGTTAAAATCAAGGACAAAAATCAAATATATATATATAAAACTAATAAAAATAAATATAAAAGAAAGTATGAAGGAAGAGGCATCGTCCACGTGCGTTTGCGCGGGCAAGTCGGACTTCTCCAGGGGAGACTCAGGCATTCCCAGTGCTCCGGCGCTACTTGGCTAGGTATGGGTCACTACAGTACCACCTGAAGGTAAAGCCATATGTGCCCAACCCTATGCGTTGCTTCCACTGCCAGGGTTATGGGCATGAAGCCAACTCTTGCCGTTTTAAAGAAAATGGGCAACCAAGAGTATGTGTAAGGTGTGGTACAACAGGTCATCAAGGAGATGACAACTGTCCAGGTCCAATATGCTGTTACCACTGCAAAGAGGCTCATGAAGCTTCTTCAAAGCAGTGTAAAGGGTGCAAGTTTGAAAGGGAAGTGTTGGTGATAGGGAACAGGGAGAAAGTTGGTTTTCCAGAGGCAGGGCGACGTGCCTGTGTGCTATTTGCGCAGCCAGGTGAGTCCTTTGCTTCGGTTCTAGCCCATCCTCCTTCCCACCAACCCTTGCCCTCCAATGCTTCTTACAACACACACTTTCTTTAACCCTCAGTCGGAAATTGCTGACACTGCCTCTGGTGAGTTGTTCCACCAGAAACGGAGTAGGAGTGAGGGGTCTATTGAGGAGACTCCTCCTCCCAAAGAAAGGTCTTTGGAGCCAACATTTAAGGCTCCAGAGGCCTCAACGGTGACAGCTCCAGCTGCCACCACATCCACAGGGGCCTCTGCTGCTAGGCAGAATGCCCCTGAAGTAAAGGCTCAGGCACGCCCTTTGCCCAGGCAAAGGAACCCTGAACCTGTCCAAAAGACTCCAGCTGCCACAACATCCACAGGGGCCTCCGCTGCTAGACAGAATC
>NC_051420.1:31163272-31210772 GCF_015228065.2 Penaeus monodon | reverse complement strand
AGATCAATCAAAAGAATAAAAAAGGGGATTACTAAAACCTTGTAACAAACCCTTGACAAAGTGGCGCAGTGAGTAGGATTGATCCACATTAGCCAAAACTCGAGGTTAGATTATCGATGCTATTAATTATTTTTTTGTGTATCCCAAGTTTGTAACGAGAAAGGCGGAGAAAGTGACCGGCTGTGCTGAGCGGAGAGAGGCAACTAAATGGAGGATGTGAAGACTATTTTATGGTCTAAGTCTGGTGTTGGATGTGTGATGAATGTGTGTAGTGGTAATTTTCCTACATTCGTGTCATACTTGTGAAGGTTCGAGATGTCGAATCCCACTTGCCATCCACACTCGTATAAGCGACGCGTTTTCGTCGATTAATGCCATGTTCATTTACAATGTGTGTGCGTCTAATTACATGGTTGGGTTTAGTCATAGAATACGCTTATAATTCACGACTGGTGTGCCCAGTGACTGTAAATACCCCGTTACGCCACCTTGTCTTAATTGTAAGGTGTCGTATTTTTGCCATTACCATTAACGACTTGAGTAATCAGTGCAATCAGTAAGAGACTGAGCACTAATTGTTTAATTCAATTAATATTAAACTTTATCGTTTAATAGTGTTCCCCTGGCATATGTTTTTTAAGAAAAAAAATTGCCCTTTTGTTTAAAATAAGACAGGAAGTCCACTTTCATTATCGTAGATATTGTAAAGACCACCAAAGATGCGGGAATTTCCCCAGCAGATATCAATACTTTAGTTGCTCGTGAGAAGGAGAGATATAAAGGAGAAGTAGAAAGGGGAGAGAAACAGAGAGAAAGAGAAGAAAGACGGAGAGAAAGAGAATTTTAAAAATTATAATTTGAAGCCGAAGAAGCGAGGAAAAGACGCCAACATGAGTTAGATTTGGCTAAATTAGGTATCGGAAACCAAGGCTCCGTAGTTAATGGGAGTCAGTCTCCTTATCTAGATTTGAAATTGCCTTAGTGAGGTAAAGGAGAATTTCGATGACCTTTGCGACTTTCTTGTTAGAGACCAATTGCTAAGCAACTGCTCTTTAGATATGCGGGTATTTTTAAAAGAACGATTATTTGACAACATTCTTGATATGGCTCAAGCTGCTGATAGATTCAGAGCTGCGCATCACAATATTAGAGCGAGGAAGACTTTTTCTACGAGAGAAGAAAAGAGCGAAAGGCGCGACGCAAAATCCGAAGTGGTGTGTCATAACTGCAGAGCAACGGGGCACATTCGACTTAACTGTCCTGAATTAAAACGATCGCGGTCGGGGTCATCAAAGGTTAACTTTGTTTTTGAATCGGATCTTTCTCCGCAGAACATTATCACCGATGATGCAACTCTGTTTAATAAACCCATTAATGCTCTCTTTGATTCAGGATGTTCAACTATTATAGTTAAAGATTCGCTGATTCCCCCGCATGTAAAACGAAGAAAGACAATTACACTGACAGATTACCTTGGTGTCGGCAAGACTTTTCCCGAAATATGGTGCTTCATAAAGAGTAGATTTTTGACTGGATGGGTGAATGCTGTCGCGGCTCCCATCAAATTCACAGACGTATTAATCGGAATGGTACCCGGGGTCAAGATACCAGCATTAGATTTAACTGTTAAGACTAATAACGGCAATACCTCAACCATTAACCATGACTTAGCAAGTGCTGATGACCTAGCAATGAGAGTCCAGACTCGAGGAGGTAAAATAGCTGACCTTGCTAGACCTCATGCCTTAAATGTACCAGAATTGATAATTAAGGATATTACAAAACGGGAACTGCTGAACGAACAAGGCGAATGCGTAACTCTAAAAGATATAAGGTCAAAAGTAGAGAGAGGGAATACAGTAAATGTCAAACATAGAACGGTAAAATAATGAGAAGGATAATGATCTCATTTATAGAATTTGCATTAAAAGTAAAAATGAAAATGAGATTGGTATGAAGCAATTAGTTGTCCCTCATAAGTTCAGACATGTCATTTTGTCAACCGCACATGATTCCCCTGTTGCCGGACACTTTTCACATCGTAAAACATCTGAGAAGATATCTTACAAATTCTTCTGGCCAGGCGCGGGTGCCGATGTGAAGCGATTTTGTCGTTCATGTTCAATATGCCAGAGATCTTCCCCTAAAGGAAAAGTAAAAGATAGTACCGTTAGTGTCCATGCCCGTGATAAATGAACCGTTTGCTCGCGTTGCCATAGATCTTGTAGGCCCGTTATCACTTTCAGAAAGAGGTCACCGGTATATCTTGACCTTAATAGACTGCGCTACTCGTTTCCCTGAAGCTGTTCCTCTACGCAGAAAACCTAATTGACATATTTTCACCTGTCGGTATCCCTAAAGAAATATTGTCAGACCGAGGCACACAGTTTAAAATCTGACCTCATGAATGAGATAAATAGTTTTTGGTGTTAAGGCCTTTATACGACCCTATCACGCATGTTGCAAGGGTACAGTAAACGTTTTCACGCATTTTTAAAATCCTGTTAAAAACTATTATTGAACAACCACAAAACTGGGACCGATACACCCCCTCAGTGCTATTGCCTACCGCAAAATTTCCAAATGACACTAAAGTTTTCCCCTTTTTCAAAAGTTGTCGGCTGGGGTTTCGTGGACAAAAATTTTGGTATGAACTGTGGCCCAACGATAATAGGGGATAGAAATTTAAAAAAAACCCCGTCAGTTTTGTGTTAGATCTTAGAGTTAATTAGAGGAACCTGCTTAATAATGTGGTTAATGGTAAATACATAGTCAGTCAAATTACCTCTTTATTTGAGGAGCTTAACGAGGGTGTTCAATAGTCAAACTCTTACCGATGTGTGTCGTAAAAAAAAAAAAAAAAAAAAAAAAAAAAAAAAAAAGTTTAGAAAGAAGAGTGTACAGGAAGAAAGGGGATAGGGGAATAATAATGGGTGGAAAAAAATAATTTTAGGAGAAAAAAGGAGTCGGGGCTTAACCCAGCATGCAGGGTAATAGTTGTAGTGAAAGGATTGATTGATTGTTTTTTAAAAATTGTCTGCCCCCGTAACAGCAAAGGTCATTAGCGGCAAACACCTTTTTAGAAAAAATATTAGAATATTTAAAACTTTAAAAATCTATCAAAAATTCTTACAAATAACAATATATTGAAAATCAAAGATAAATAGCCTAAGTATTAAAGTTTTTGCATAAATATTTGTATAATTAAATTTTATTAAAAATTTACCCTTCCAAAGGGAAAATAATAAGACCTTCTATGCCCAAAAAATTCCCCAAAACTTTTCTCAATGTATATGGGGGGAGACAAGTACATACGTCTTTGGGTCTAAAATGTTGCACATTTTTCCCCTACATGTGCGATCGTAAGGCTCTTGGCACCCTTTCACAAAGTGTTTCATTTTTACCCACCCTTTGGGCCCCATGAGTCAGTCTCGGTGCCCGATTCTTAGTCTTGTTAATACAACTTCTACTTTGGTTGGGAGGGGATGCGGCCCCCAACTGCCCAAGTCATCTCTAATTCTCACAGTTTGTTTGTTTTTAGGGGTATGCCTCCATTTTTCCCTCCATCATCCGAAGACAATCCTTTGCGGGTTTTTCAGGTCGGTTTGTGGGGGAAGGGGAAAAAAACCAACAAGGTGAGGGCAGTGCCTTGGCTTTGATCAGCTCACTCTTTTCCCCACTGATACCAACATGTCTGGCCCCCAAACATAGGTGATTTTTTTAAGTGTTGACATCAATCAACCCAACTTGAACCTCCCTCACTACTGGTGTGAGAATTTAAACCTTGATGCTTGCAAGGTACTATGGTCGGAAATATTAAACAGAATGGTTCGTGTGATCTCTAGTCATTTAACGCGCAAGGCATGAAAAACTCGCAGTGAAGATCGGGGCTTCTAGAGAAAGATCCCAGATGCAGTCTTCCTTCTGCTCATACTGAAAAAAGCCCACCCCCAATTTTAGTTTTCGAACCATTGTATATTTTGCATTGATCCTTGTACTTAGAAATGTGCTGAAAAAATCTTTCTGATTCTGTTCAGATTCCCCTTTTTTCCCCAAATTTCCCACAAACCCACTCTCTTGAATGTCCAAGGGGGGAATTTGGGGAAATTTCCAACAGCCAGAACCTTATGAGACTTAATTAAGCTCTTCCACAAGATTCCTCTTCTCCTACCTGGGACGGCTATCCTCAAGGGGGATGTAGGAGATCCCGGAACCCTTTTAGTCTCGTGTGTAAATCAGGTTCGTAGCCCCCGGGTAAGAAAGAGGGGGTTCCCCCTCCGCATACGGGACCCCACCTAAAACTCCAGTACAAATTCTGTGAGTTTCATTTGAACCAGCCCCAACACCCGGAAAACAAGGGATTTGCAGATGAAAAAACTTCACATCATAATCAAAGTTTATACGAATAAGCGCTCAGTAAAGCAGTGAAGGTTGTGCGGTCTGCCCCCCCAAATAATGTAAAGAACCGCAAATACTAAGCCTTTTGTAGCCTTCACTTTTAACTTTTTAATGTGAGGCACCCTGTAAGTCTTGTGTCAAAAATTAGCCCCAAGTACTTACCTTTTGGACAAATGCAGTGGGTTGCGCCAAAATAGGGGGAAGGGATGGAACTTTCCTCGTTTGGGAAATGCATAGCCATGGTCTCGGGGAAAAAATTTGAACCCATGATATGTTCCCACTGTACACCTATTTTTTGCCCCTGCAGTGCCCCTTGCCATCCGTAAGTTTCCTCCTGAGCAGTACGTGTAAGTCACCCACATACAGTTTACATAGACAGAATTGGGAAACCTTTACAATGTCATTTATAGCAAGGGAAAACAGGGTCCATTTAAAGACACTCCATTGTGGGCCCCTTCCAGCTGGTCTTCCAGGTTAGGAAACTTTTTTTCCCCCCCAAAACTCTAATTTCCTTTTTAGCAAGAAGCTTTTATAAAGGTGGGTAATGCTCCTCTTAAAACCCAAATTTTCAGCTTCATGAGTATCCACTTCCAAGTTGATCGTAAGTTTTTTAAAGGCAAGAAGATGTCACAGTGACGCGCTGTGCGAAGGGAATTTATATAGCAGTTTCCATCCCCACAAGGCTCTGTGGTCAATCTCAATTTTTTAAAGCCATATTGATAGGGTAAAAAATGTTTTTTTTTTCTAGAGCCGTAACTGAATTTACCCTTTTTTTCCTCAGCTTTTCAGATGCACTGGGAGAGAAATTGGTTTGTAATTTCCTTTGGGGGGAAAAATCTTTGCCGGTTTGGAACAGGAATGATTATTTGCCTCTTTCCATGTGGATGGCACTGTGCCCCCCTATAGACCTATGAAAAGGGCTAAAAAGGAACTTCTGGGAAACCCCCGGTAAGGGGAGATATGTTTGATATGGAATTCGTCCTTCCTGGGGGAGTTTAAAGCAGAGCTGCAAAGCAGGTCCATCTCTTTCGAAAAAAAGGGAAATTTTTATAAAGGGTTCTGCTGCAGTCCTACTGAAGAAAGCACTGGGGGTTGTTCCGTTTAGCACGAAGAAGGAGAATCGAGAGTTAAAATGCTCCAGAGGAGATCTCTGCCATGGATTTAGTAGCTCATTAGCAATTCTTTTTTGCTGTGATGATTATCCTCTATCTTCAGGCAGGTTGTGATAGGACGTGCCTTTCCCGCAATCTTCGCACCTGTCCCACACCCCTGCTAAGGGGGTCCCAAGTTAATCAAAGGGAAAATCGTCTCCCGACGTCCGTCTAGCCTCCTTAGCACACCCTGGCCTCCCTTTTGCACACGCCCGGCCTTGGCTCGGGGGCTTTTTTTAACTGATCAAGGTTACAATGCTGGGGGGTCGTTTCAATGCCTTAATACGTTTTCCCTTTCTCTGACAGCTTGTGGCATTCATAACCCCCCATGGGGACGGAGGTCGGGTACTGTCCGACTTTTCGGAATGGATGTTCTGCTGCAAAGAATTTTGATGTGAATGATTAACAGCATCTTTAACACTGGAAACCTTTTACAGATCCTTTCAATACTGCAGTTGTCTAAAAAAATTCCGTCTGCATGTTCAAGTCGCCCTCTCTGCACTCCATTGACTGGAATCCATTCACCCCCTCCAAAAATTTTTGGAAAATGGGCGCTTCCATGAAGTCTTTCCCTGACCTGCCAAGTGAAGTTAATGTGAATCAGGTGAGCCCATTGATAGGCTATATGGAGAAGCCCCGTTTTAAAATTGGAAATGGTGGGGTGTAGTTCGTAAAAATGCATTATCTTAAAAACAAGGACTCCAAAGGGCCCCTTCCCCGAGGGTTGCAAAAGTGTTCCCCCGAGGTGATGCCCACCATTGAAATCTCCCCAAGGGGAGAAAGGGTGTGCCAAAAGCCCAAGTACTTTCCCAAAACATCTATGTTGGATTATGTGGAGGAAGGTGATGGATGCAAAAAAGTGTAAGGTCGTGTCAAGCCTATTCACAGCCTTTTACCTGCAGGGTTTTCGCAGGTGGATGCCGGAAGGGAATCTTGACGTACCATTACTGCTACTCCTCCATGAGGTCCATTTTCAAAAAGGGCCATAAGGGCTTGAACTTGGGGAATATTCAGGGAAATGGATGATTTTTTCCCCGGTCAAAAAACTTTGTAGAAAACACAAAATGGTTTTAGAGCTATCAGAATTGCAGTTCTTCCCATTTTGCATGAATTCCCTGACGGTTCCATTGGATTAGGGGATCCAGTTTTTTATTTATTTTTCATAAAGGGGTTTTTTCAGCACCTTGGTCAAGGTTTGCCCCACCCTTTAGGCTTCCTTTCCATGATTCTGGGGGTACCTTTTTTAAAGGTTTTTTACCTGTGGGCTGTTTCACAGGTTCCCTTGGAAGGTTTGGATTTTTCTGGGCAAAAAGCGGGGCCTGAGCCTTTGCCTCAGGGGATTCGTTAGCAGCGGAGGCCCCCGTGGATGTTGTGGGAGCTGGGGTCTTTTTTACAGGTTTTAGGGGGCCCTTTGCCGGCAAAGGGCGTGCCTGGGCCCTTTTCTTCAGGGGGATTCTGCCTAGCAGCAGAGGCCCCTGTGGAGTGGGGGCAGCTGGAGCTGTCACCGTTTAGGGCCCCTGGAGCCTTTAAAAGTTGGGTCCAAAGCCCTTTTTTGGGAGGAGGGTCTCCTCAAAGACCCCTCACTCCTTTCCCGTTTCTGGTGGGGAAAAACTCACCAGGGCAGTGTCAGCAATTTTCCGACTGAGGGTTTTAAGAAAATGTGTGTTGTAAGAGCATTGGAGGGCAAGGGGTTGGGGGGAAGGGGATGGGGGTAGAACGAAGCAAAGGACTCAACCCGGCTGCGCAAAAAGCACACGGGGACGTGCCCTGCCTCTGGAAAACCAACTTTCCCCTGTTCCCCATCACCAAAACTTCCCTTCAAACTTGCACCCTTTACACTGCTTTGAAAAAAGCTTCATGACCTCTTTTCAGTGGTAACAGCTATTTGGGCCGGACAGTTTTCACTCCTTGAGACCTGTTTGTCCACACCTTAACATATCTTGGTTGCCCATTTTTTTAAAACGGCAAGAGTGGCTTATGCCCCATAACCCTGGCAGTGGAAGCAACCATAGGGTTTGGGACATATGGCTTACCTTTAGGGGGTACTGTAGTGACCCTCCTAGCCAAGTAGCGCCGGAGCACTGGGAAAGCCTGAGTCCCCCTGGAGAAGTCCGACTTGCCCGCGCAAACGCACGGGACGATCCTCTTCCTTCATACTTCTTTTTTTTATTATTTTTATTGTTTTATAATATAATTTGATTTTTTTCCTTGATTTTAACGGAACCATGCCCTTTTCTTTTAAAAGTTTTTATATGCATCTTTAAGCCGGGGAAAGCTTGCCTAATTTCTTTTGCATTGGTTTAAAAATTTTTTAAATAGTTCAAAAGCTATTTTTATAGGGGAAGGGGTTTGTACCCCCTGATTAGCAAGAAAGCTACATTCTTTGCGGGAACCCCCACGCCATCTAGGGGGAGAGACCGAAAGTAGTTCGTTTCCCGGCTAGTTCTAGCCCCCTAATAAAAAACCTTTCTGGGGTTGCTAATATAGCCCGGGAATGAGCGGGTAGGCAGGGGCATAGGTTGAAACGTCCTAAGCAGCCGATGTACACCCGGTGGAAGCTATTGACGTTTTTTTTTTTTTTGTTTCCCCTGCGATCGTAAGGACGAGGTTTTAACGGCAGTAAGGTGGGATATTTTTAAGTTTTTCATTTTTTTATGATAAGAACTGAGTGCTCCCTTGTCTTGTTTTTAGGTTCTGGTTCCCGTATTGTTTTAATGTTTATATTTTGGTGTTTACCTGTTTTTGTGTTTTTAGAATGTTTTAATAAATGTATATTTTGAAGATTCGTGAGTGAAATTCCTCCTTTTTACTTAAACTCTCATTAAGAGACAAATGATACCATACTTGGCTACCTGTGGCAAGCAATTGACCACCTTCTATCTGCCCTTAAGGCTGACACGCACTCCCCTCGGATTTTAACACGCTTACCAGACTAAACTCTTGTTGATTGGGTCATTTTTCCTCTTCTCACATGCATGCTTTCCTTTTTACCATTTACACCCTTCTACACGTCTTCTTCTTTCGGTACACTTATTGTTCCTGGATGTATTAACCAGGTGGTGGCAGCGCTAATGACCTAATTAACGAGGGTAATTAAAGTAAATTAAAGACCAATCACTACAGTACCATGCTAACTTAACCGATTCTGGAAGAACTAATGTGTTAAAAGTTAGAAGAGTTGGTGTCGACTGTTCCAAACCATCAACTTTCTTCTTAAAACGTTTTACTGCCACTACATTAAAGTTCTCTAGTTCCTCTAACAGTTTCTCCTCAGAATACCTCATCAGGTCTCGGGAAAAGACACTCTAGTTCCTCTAACAGTTTCTCCTCAGAATACCTCATCAGGTCTCGGGAAAAGACAATTCCCTTACACTGATTGAGGGTTTTCTGAGAACATGAAACTTGAGCTTCAGGAATGTCACATATTGCACACAGACTGTCACTCTCGTCTGGTGACGAAACCTCAACTATCAGGCTACCATCTCGCTGTGGGGTGATGCGATATTTTCCGATGCACTTTGAAAATATCAAGATCCATGATTGATACACCAACAATGGTCTTCACTACTAGGTACTTACTATATGAAATGCTTTCATATTTATCAGGTAAGATTTCCTTAGTGGACTGAGGAAGACTTTTCCCCTTCTTACCTGGTTTGGGAGCCTGGGAACCATTACGATTCCCATTCTTGCCCTTTGGAAGCTGGAAAGGTTCCAGAGTGACAACATGTGATGTTCCAGAAAGAGGGAGCTAGATCTGTGTAAATTTGTAGTAGTCATACAAATTGGAATTCTTCATTTCCTCATCCCCCCACCCACCATGGAGTCCAAAGAGGGGAAGCTATAGTTGGGGCTCGAAATCTCCCAACAGCCACAGGGGTAATGAGGAAATATACGCAACCACTATTACAGTACTGATGGCAGTCACGGGACCTATGCACTACCGACTGAATAGTGCCTGCTTGACCCTAGCCATATTTGACCAGCCCATTGACTTGACCGGGCCTTGATCAAGCCACCCGTCTAATCAGTATAAAGGACCAAAGAGGTCTGTTGCTAGCTGCAAGGTGCAGCGTGCAACATCGCTTAACCTCCAGGACTCCTGTCTCCTGGTAATACGGGATGCCATGCACAGCAAACACACGTGGGAGAGTTCTCCCTGGTCCAAGATGGAATGAACCAGGGGTGGGTGCACCATCCCCTCTGGTCCGGCTCACCAGATTATTGGGACCTTAAGCGGCAAGGCGGCTTCTGTTAGGGGGTAGGGAAAGGAGGAAAGGAGGTGACTCAGCGCCATCTTGAATCTCTTGTGTTCTGTGCGGGTGTCCTCTGGCGCACGGGGCTTCCCTTCCGCCACATGAGGTTGTGCAAGAGGGCAGCCGGCCAACTCTCGGTGAGTAAGGTACAAGTACCCTACGACCTTGAGCGTTTGCCTGCAATGAAGGTCGTGCACTTGCTCTAGGCATATTCTCCTCGACTGTGACTCCAGGGCGATCTGTCGGCTAACCTTTGCTGTTGAAGCAGGTTGAAGCTTGGAGGAGGTCGCTAATCAGGGGCTGGCCATTCTCGCCTGTGTCAACAGAAGGTTCCCCTTCATCGGCATCAGGACTTAAGGAGAGGCGCGGCCCTGGCGCCCACATCACGAATTAACACCACTGGCCGTGACGCTTCTTTCCTTGGCCTGCATAAATCCTTACAATAAAGGATTTATGGTCATGGCACGAGTACTAGCAGCAAGCCGGAAACCGTAACCAGTGGGATGGTGGGGTAAGGATATAGGATTTTGGGTCCACGCTATGGCAAATGATAATGTGATAGTGAGATTGAGGTTATGGCAGTCACGTAGGCTTCAGGTGATGAGGTGAAAGTATTTAAAAACGGGGTTGTGAGGTCTGTGACAAAGGGGAGATTAAAGGATTAGGGAAGGGGAAGGTAATTTTGATTAAAAATCACGTATACACTTCTTTGTCCCATGCCAAAGAAAAAAGATCATGGCCTATTCTTGGTCTCTGGTCGGAACAAAGGATGATGCTGAGTCTATCCAGGTAGTTAGTATGCTAAGCATGAAGTATGTCTGTCTATTTACTGACCAACCTATGCCATTCGATGCTCAGAGAAAGCACTTTTAAATCGATAAAGTGAATGTAAGGCTCTTCTTTCCAAGGCGGCCTTTGAATTGATATGCAAATGAAATTGACACTGATCGACACCTGAAAGCATATTATGTCGAGCTAAGTGCGTACAGTCATTAGTCTTTGGTCTTTGTTATTGTTTATGTAGTTTGTCATACTGTTGAGTGCACCTTGCACTTGGAGATGCGAGTGAATGCCAGATAAGGTTATTGTCTTCGAGATACCACCTTAATCGATTGTTTATGTTTTCGAAAAATTTGCCTTATGTCTTGAGTAGACTAATAAGGCAGTAACTCTTTAGGTCAGTCAGTTCTTATTGTGGCTTAGAAATGAGGGCCACTAAAGCAGTCTTAAAGGGAGAGGGAAAATAGCCGGTAGCAGGAGAGGTGTTGTAAATGTCAGTCAAAGCTTGTATAAGGTTGTCAGGGAGGTGAATAAGATCGTCGTGTCCGATCTGTGAGAAGCCTGGAGCCTTACAACGAAAAACTTTATTTTCTCTTCTACTTCCTCACACGAGATGGGACTATGAGTTGGCAGGTATCGTCCAGCCTATCCAGACGGATAATTGGCTCTGGATTAGTTTCTACCGTTTTCTTGGCTCCAGGTATCAATTTCTTGAATTCTGGCAGTGAACAGGGAATGATGAGGGTGAGGGTAGTAAACGTTGGCCCAGTGTTCTTTAAAAATTTTGATAACAGGATCTGAAAATTTTATGCTATTATGAATGAGATGGGAGAAGGGGGTGGGTACTTACTCACTTTGAATTGAATTTTTTACAAAAATTCCCGTGGATTGCATTCTACTTTATTAACTAAATTTATCCAATATTTTTGTCGGTCGTAATCAAGACTATTGATAATGTATCTTCTTAGAAGTCCCATCAAACATTGTCTAATTTGTTTTAATTTTGATTAAAATTATTTTGAAAACAAATCAGGAGGCATTTTGTCGTTTCAGATGGCTGAACTGAGACCTGGGGATGGTGCACAGTATAGTTGAGGCGATGGAGGTGAAAATGTAATTCTAATGCCCATCTATTGTTCGGGAATCAAGCCCATCAAGATTAAATTGAAAATTTAGATAATTTAATTTTTATTTAAACGACTCCCAGTCTGCTTGTCTATACCGGAAAGATCGTCTTTCTTTGTTTAGTATTCATGATGTGGAAATTTTAATCATGATAGATATATGGTCTGAACCAACGATCGGACCGGGTAGTAGATGCGAGTAGTAGGCAAGTTCTGCCCTGTTCCCGAAAACGAGATCCTCTGGGTGTGTATGAGATAAAGAGTCGGGTCTTATGAAGTGGAATCATTTTGTTTCAGAGATAGAGAAGAGTTGCCTGCCGTGTGCATTGGTAGTGCTGTGGTTTTGTTTGGTAGCGTAGCGTGGATATCTCCAGTAAAGAAGACTGGGAGGTTTGTATAAATAATTTGTTGAAGTCAGCAAGAGGCAAATTAGTATATAGTTTTATATAAGTAGTGGAAAGGATAATGGGACCCTGTGGGGTGAGTAACTTGACTGCCATGTGTGGATATATGAAATCTATGATTTATCATATGATATGCCTCTGCCTCTGTTTCTACTTCGTCTGTAAAGCAGATACACCCGAGGTGACAATAATTTCAGAGCTTAATTGGCAGCCCCTCGAGTCTGCTACCTCCCTTCAGTGGTCCTACAAGCTGGAGAGAAGGCAGCCCAACTGCGTCCCTCTCCTGCTCTCTGTATAGATGCCCACCTACCTCTTATTTTGATCTCCTATTCCTACATCTAAAGAAGATACTTGAGGACGAATAGCATGACGCACTGTTATTAGGCAGCCATATATTTGGGACACTGTCACTCACACGCACGTACACACTCGAGCACAAATGTCACCAAAAAGGTATTTCACCCTGACAACTCACCTTAGTTTTCAAGGTGATTTTAAATGCTGTTGAACTACTCCATCAATTGAGCATAATGGCAGATTCAGCTTCTTTAGAGGAGACCGTACCACCCCACAAGTCAGGGCTCTGTCTACCACAGGACAAGAAGTGTTACTGCCTACAGACCACCCACTGCACCCTCGCAGCGGGCTCTTAGGCAACCCAACAGACGGTGCCTCTCACATCAATGCAGGCCAGTATTCCCTAACCACTATTCACTCCTATTTATGCCCTATCATCTCATAATGCTGGACTTATGCACCTAGTGAGGTATTTTGAGGAGTCTAGACTTACTGCAGAGGCAAGATCTGAGGCAATACGACGAGAGAACGAGATGAGAAGGAGAAAAGAACAGAGATGAGATGAGGACAGACAGCTTCAACAAGACGATTCTCAATGCTTTGTTCAAGCTTTGCAGACTCTACAAGCGTTTAATCACATCCTACTGGCTGCTCAACAAGCAACTCCACAGATTCTTCATGCAGCCCAGCCCTTTCCCATGACAGTTCTGAGACCTTCAGCTCACGACTTCGTCCCTTCTACATCCACCTACGTGTTCAATGTTCACCAACGACATCTATGTCCATTACGTCAGCGAGTACATCTTCAACTTCCATAGCCCTACAGATATCTACCCACACAGCCATCAAACCTATAGCTCCCAGCCCTCCTGTACTCCAGGCTGATGCCACCTACCAGTATTCAGGCAATGGCGATGTCGTTTGGTGTATTTCCCCACTATGGTTGAGGTCCCAATGATCTGGTGAGCCGTAAAGAGGGCTACCCATACTGGAGGGGTCACCAGTGAGGGATGAGACAAATTGCTTCCTGGTGCACCAAGGCCTATGAGAGGGGATGGTGCACCCACCCCTGGTTCATTCCATCTTGGACCAGGGAGAACTCTCCCACGTATGTTTGCCATGCATGGCATCCCGTATTACCAGGAGACAGGAGTCCTGGAGGTTGAGCGATGCTACACGATGTACCCTGCAGCTAGTGACACAGCTCTTTGGTCTTCTATTCTTATTAGACGGGTGGCTTGATTAAGGCCTGGTCAAGTCAATGGGCTGGTCAAATATGGCTAGGGTCAAGCAGGTGCTGTTCAGTCGGTAGCGCATAAATCCGGCGACTGCAATCAGTACTGTAATAATGGCTGCATATATTTCCTAATTACCTCTATGACTGTTAGGAGATTTTAAGTCCCAACTATAGCTTCCTATCATTAGACTTCATGGTGGGTGGGGAAATGAAGAATTCTAATTTGTATGAGTACTACAAATGTATAAAGATCTAGCTCTCTCCCTGCCAACCTATGCAATCCCCTGACCATTCCCTCTAGAACATCACATGTTGTCACTCTGGAACCTTTCCAGCTTCCAAAGGGCAAGAATGGGAATCGGAATCGTTTTCTGGCTCCCAAACCAGATAAGAAAGAGAAAATTCCTCCTCAATCCATGAAGGAATTCTTACCTGGTAAATATGAAAGTATTTCATATAGTAAGTAACTAGTAGTGAAGACCATTGATGGTGTATCAATCATGGATCTTGATAATTTTGAAGTACATTGGAAAATAGTTGAGGTATGTCAACGTGAGTCTCGCATCACCCCACTGTGAGATGGCAGAATGATAGTTGAGCTTTTGTCACCAGACGAGAGTGACCGTCTGTGTGCGATATGCGTCATCCCTGAAGCTCAAGTTTCATGTTCTCCTCACAAAACCCTCAATCGGTGTAAGGGAAATGTCTTTTCCCAAGAACTGATGAGGTATTCTGATGAGTCGACACCAGCTCTCCTTCTAACTTTTAACACGTTAGTTCTTCCAGAATCAGGTAAGTTGGCATGGTACCACCTCAAGGTAAAGCAATATGTGCCCAACCCTATGCAAAATGCCCCCCTAACAGAAGCCGCCTTGTCGCGGCGGGGGGACTTAAGGTCCCAATGCTCTGGTGAGCCGGACCATGAGACAAAATGGCTTCCTGGTACACCAATGCACCCACCCCTGGTTCACTCCATCTTGGATACCTCCTTGGTCCTCTATTCTGGTTAGACGGATGGCTTGATCAAGGACCGGTCAAGCAGGCACTGTTTAGTCAGTAACGCATAGGTTCCACGACTACCATCAGTACTGCAATAGTGCCTGTGTATATATTCTCATTACCCCTGTAGCTGTTGGGAGATTTTCAGCCCTAACTATAGCTTCCCCTTGTTGGACTCCATGGTGGATGAGGGGGGGGGGGTGAGGAAAGGAAGAATTCTAATTTGTATGATTCCTACAAATTTACAAAGATCTAGTTCTCTCCCTGACGACCTACACAATCCCCTGGCCATTCCCTCTGGAACATCACATGTTTCCAAGGGGCAAGAATGGGAATCACAATGGTTCCTGAAATCCCAAACTAGGTAAGAAGGAGAAAATTCCTCCTCAATCCATTAAGGAAATCTTATCTGGTAAATATGAGAGTATATCATATAGTAAGTACCTAGTAGTGAAGACCATTGATGGTGTATCAATCATGGATCTTGATATTTTTGAAGTACATTGGAAAATAGTTGAAGTGTGTCAACATATCCTCACATCACCCCACAGCGAGATTGTAGCTTGCTAGTTGAGGTTTCATCACCAGATGAGAGTGACCATCATCTATGTGCGATATGCGACATTCCTGGGGCTCAAGTTTCATGTTCTCCTCACAAAACCCTCAATCAGTGTAAGGGAATTGTCTTTTCCCGAGACCTGATGAGGTATTCTGAGGAGAAACTGTTAGAGGAATTAGAGAACTTTAATGTAGTGGCAGTAAAACGTTTTAAGAAGAAAGTTGATGGTTTGGAATAGTCGACACCAACTCTCCTTCTAACTTTTAACACATTAGTCCTTCCAGAATCAGTTAAGTTGGCATGGTACCACCCCAAGGTAAAGCCATATGTGCCCAAACCCTATGCGGTGCTTCCACTGCCAGGGTTATGGGCATGGAGTCAACTCTTGCCATGACAACTGTCTAGGTCCAATATGCTGTTACCACTTTGAAGCTTCATCAAAGCAATGTAAAAGGTACAAATTTGAAAAGAAGTATTGGTAATAAGGAGCAAGGAGAAAGTTAGTATTCCAGAAGCAAAGCGACGTGTGCTGTTTGCACAGCCAGGCAGGTCCTTTGTTCCTGTTCTAGCTCATCCTCCTTCCACCAGCCCTTACCCTCCAATGCTTCCTACACCACACACTCGGCCACTTCCTTTAAACCTCAGTCCCAAATGGCTAACAGTGCCTCTGGTGAGTTGTTCCACCAGAAACGGAGCAGGAGAGAGGGGTCTATTGAGGAGACTCCTCCCAAAGTAAGGTCTTTGGAGCAATCAATTAAGGCTCCAGCAGTCTAAGCGGGGACAACTGCAGCTGCCACCACATCCACAGGGCTTCTGCTGCTGAAGCAAAGGATCAAGTCCGTTCTTTCCCAGGGAAAGAAATCCTGAGCTGTCCAAAGGAAGCCTGTGGAAGCTAGTTCCACAGGTAAACAACCCTTAAAAAAGGTACTCCTAGGATCCTGGAAAGGGACAGGCTAAAGGTGTGGGGCAAACTTTGACCATAGGTGCTGCCAAACACCTGATGAAGTAATCTGAAGAACTGAAGACCCTAATCCAATGGAACTGTCAGGGAATTCATGCAAAATGGGAAGAAATGCAACATCTGATAGCTTCATGTAACCCAGTTTGTGTATGCCTACAAGAGATTATGACCAGGGAAAATTGTCCTATTTTTCTGAGAGGATTCCAAGTTCAAGCCCATTATGGGACTTTTCACAATGGACCTCATGTAGGAGCAGCAGTAATGGTACGTCAGGATATTCCCTTCCAGGCCATCCACCTGCAGACAACACTGCAGGTGAAGGCTTTGAGAATAGGCTTGACACGACCTTACACTGTATCATCCATCTACCTTCCTCCACATAAGCTCAACATAAATGATTTCGAAAATGTACTTGAGCAGTTGGCACATCCATTTCTACTCTTGGGAGATTTCAATGGTCGGCATCACCTCTGGGAAGAGCCTTGGAGTCCTTGTTCTTAAGAATATACGTAGTTTTACTAAACAGTGATACTCCCACACATTTCCAAATTCAACTGGGACATTCTCCAATATAGACCTGTCAATAGGCTCACCTGATTCACATTTGAACCTCACTTGGCAGGTCATGTAAGTGACCATTTTCAAATACTTTTGCAGGAGGTGAATGGTATTCCAGTCAAGGGAGTGCAGAGATGGCGACTTGAACCTGCGGACTGGAATCTTTTTATATCAACTGTAGTTTTGCAAGGATCTGTGAATGATTTCAAGATGCTGTTAATCACTTCACATCACGAATTCACCTTGCAGCAGAAGCATCCATTCCCAAAAGTAGCGGGCAGTACCATCGACCTCCGGTACCATGGTGGTCTGATGAATGCCAACAAGCTGTCAGAGCAAGAAAAGCTGCATTAAGGCAGTTGACACGACGCCCAGCATTGTAACCTTGATCCATTACAAAAAGCAATCTTACAAGGTGCGTCAGATTGCTAGAAAGAGCACCTCCATGTCACAACTTGCTTTGAAGATAGATGGCATAATCATCACAGACAAAAAAGATGTTGCTAATAAGCTAGCTAAATCCATGGCAGAAATCTCCTCTGGAGCATCTTGCACTGCTCAATTCTCCACACTTTGGGCTGAATAGGAACGACACCCAGTGTCATTCTTCAGTAGAACTGCAGCAGAATTTCCATACAAGTTGCCATTTTTGCCTAAGGAGATGGACTCTGCTTTGCAGCTCTGCCATAAGACTGACCCAGAAAGTGATGGTATGCCATATCAAATGATATCTCACTTACAGGAGAGCTCCCAGAACTTCCTGTTGGATCTATTCAATAGGGAGGGTACAGTGTCATCCACATGGAAAGAGGCTATAATCATTCCTGTTCCTAAACCTGGCAAAGATGCTTCCACACCAGGAAATTACAGACCAATTTCTCTCACCAGCTGCATCTGCAAACTGATGGAAAAAATGATAAACTTCAGGTTGACATGGCTGTTGGAAAAGGAAAACTTGCTGACCCCATATCAATATGGCTTTAGAAGATTAAGACCAGAGATGCACTTGTAAGGATGGAAACTGCTATAAAGAATTCCTTCGCACAGTGACGTCACATGTTAGCAGTCTTCTTTGACCTTGAAAAGGTTTACAATACTATTTGGAAGCATGGCATACTCATGAAGCTTTATGACATTGGAGCATTACCTACCTTCATACAAAGCTTCCTTACTAACAGGAAGTTTGGAGTTCAGGTGGGAAACAGTATCTCTAATCTGGAATATCAGCTGGAAGGAAGGGTGTGTCTTAAATGTGACCCTGTTTGCCATTGCTATAAATGACATGACATCCAAGTTATGTCTCATGTAATCTGTATGTGGATGACTTTATACTGTACTGCTTAGGAGGAAGCTTACAGGATGTGCAAGGACACATGCAGGCTGCAATAAATCAGGTTGGACAGTGGGCAACATATCATAGGTTCAAATTTTCCCTAAGCAAGACCATGGCTATACATTTCCACAAACGAGGGAAGTTCCATCCTTCCTTCTATTTAGGAGCAAACCCACTGCAATTTCTCCAAGAGGTGAAGTACTTGGGTCTAATTTTTGACCCATGGCGTACATGGGTGCTTCACATCAAACAGTTAAAAGTGAAGGCTACAAAAGCGCTTATTATTTTGCTTGTTCTTTCACATCTATCTTGGGGTGCAGACTGCACAGCACTTCTACGGCTTTACCGAGTGCTTATTCGTAGTAAGCTTGACTATTGGGGCTTTCAGGTCTTCACCTGTGGAGTATGCTGAGAGTGGAGAACCACCTCTTTCATTACACGAGACTACATGAACCTGATTTACTACACGAGACTACAAAGGATTCCGGATCTCCTACATTCAGATTGGTTTTCAACCCCCTTGAGGATAGCCGATCCTATGGTAGGAGAATGAGGAATCTTGTGGAAGAGCTTAATTTAAGTCTCACTAAGGTTCTGGCTGTTGGAATTCCCTAATTCCCCCTTTGGACTAATCAAGTCGAGCTGGATTTGGTCGGAATTGGGAAAGGGGAGAGATCTGAAGCAGAAGTCAGAGAGAGATTTCTTCAGCACATTTCTAAGTACCAAGGATCAGATGCAATATATACAGATGGTTCGAAATCTGAAAATGGTGTGGGCCTTGCAGCAGTGAGCAGAAGGAAGACTGCATCTGGCAAACTTTCTCTAGCAGCCTCAATCTTCACTGCAAAGTTACACGCCATCCTTGCAGTAGTAAGATGACTCGGGCACACAAGATTGACACATGGGCCGATAATGGCTAAAAGTCAAGCACTTTGTGAGGGATGCCAAGAGCCATAAATGGTCGCACATTTAGTGGAAAGATGTGAAACATTCTCACACCAACGATGTATGTACGTGTCTCCCCTATATACACTGAAAGATGTATTGGGGGAGGATTGTGACATAGAGGGTCTTATTAGTTTCCTTAGGGAGACTAATATTTTCAATTAAATTTAATTATGCATAATGTTTATGCAATAATTTTATACACTTAAAGCATTATATTTATGCTTTGATTTTTATTCTATTTATTGACAGATTTTTAAAATTTTAAACATTTTAATATTTCTATTTAACAAGGTATTGGCCGCTAATGACCTCAGCTGATAATTTCAAATATCAAAATCAAAATAACTCAGGAGAAACAACTCATCCAACTGCAGATGTCAATTTTCCTGGAGGTCCAATGGATTTTGGAACACACCTTGCTCGGACATTCAGTGAGGGTTAGAGACCTTGCTGAGGAAGTCGACCTATGTCCTGGCCATTCTGTTACATGTGCCAAGATCCAGTTAAAAATTGTCATCCTTATGGGTGTCCGGGATGACATCAGCCATTCATGCCTCACCTAGCCAGATGCATGCAGTTTTCTCTCATAAGAAGCAGTCACAATTGGAGAAAACTAAGAGACCATCAGCCTCAGGCCATAATTTGCCGTAATTGTGGGCATAAAGGTCATTGGGCCAGGAGAGAAATGCCGCTCTAAAGCTGCTCAGTGTAGGCATTGTAAAAAGCTGATTCATTATAACAAGTGCTGCCGCTCCAGACACCAGCACAGCCAATACCTGTTGTCGTCCGCTTGATGTTGTGATTTCCATTGGTTCTTGTCCCATCTATATTCACTTAATTCAGGATAACAAGTCCTTGCAGTGGCACATGTTACCAGACACAGGTGCGGACAGTACTGTGATTGGAGAAAATCTCGCCTACCTCAACATACTGAAGAGCAGCCTCCAAAAATAACTGCCTCCACTACCCTTACAGCTGATGGCTTGGAGATGTCACCAGCCCTTGGATGTTTCAAGGCAACTTTTAGGCTTGGCAGGCAATCTTGCAAGGCCACAGTACAAGTCCACAAGTATATCCCAATGCATCTTCTCTCCTATGGTCACTGCAAGGCATTGGCTATCATTCCTCAGGAGTTTCCTGTTCAGCACGTCGATCGTTGCACTCAGCTACCAAAATCTGCCACCATTTTTCCAGCAGCTGCCAAGGACTATTTCTTCAAGGAGTTCAGTGACGTCCTAGTGTCAAAGAACTCCAGAACGCCCCCCCCCCCCTCCTCAAGGCAATGTCAGGTCCGCTAAATGCATATCCACCTGAAGGAGGGTGCTGTCCCTTTGCTGTAGGCACCCCTAGCTGAATTCCTCTTGCATTACAGCAGCAGGTCAAGGACGAGCTCCAGTCATTAGTCTGCCAAGGTAGCAAGCCAGCCGGAGATCAACCTACTGAGTGGTGTCACCTGCTAGTTGTCGTCCTGAAGGGTGTAAGGCTCACTATAGACCTCACAAAGCTTAATGGTCAAGCAGCACGCCCAACGTACCCTGCACATTCACCCCTTGACGCCATTCGCAGTGTCAACCCAGCATCCTGCTTCTTCACCACTGTGGGTGCTCTTCATGGTTATTGGCAGCTGGACTATTCATGGACTGCCATGGCCCCATGGATTATCTGCCTTAGGTGATGAATATTGCCTTTGCAGGGACATGGAACTCCATGGCATTAAAAATTGTGTCAAGGTCATAGATGATGCTCTCCTGTATGATGATGATCTATCTACTCACCTTCACCAGATCCAACAGACCCTTACCAGGTGCCATGGGTCTGGCATCACTATAAACAAAGAGATATCCCATGGTCAGAGTCCTTAGTCCACTTCTGTGGGTACAACATATCGTTTACAGGCATCTCACTGGACAAGAGTAGAGTCAGCGCTATCCAGGATTTCCCTATTCCTGCAAACATCACTGACTTCCACTACTTCATGGCCTGGTAAACCAGCTCTCTCTGGATCATGAGACAGCCTTCTCCAAGGTCAAAAGCCTGCTTATCAAGCCTCCAGTTTTGGCACATTTTGACTCTGCCCTACCAGTGATCCTCCAGGCAGATGCCTCACAACACAACAGCACAGGATATGCCCTGCTACAAGAACATGGCCAGGGGAGAACCTGTCTCATTCAATGTGGTCCTGTTTTCTTAACGATACAGAGACACAATACGCCATAATTGAGTTAGAGCTCCTTACCACATGACCAGATGTAGGTACTACCTGTTCGGCCTACCTTCCTTCATGTTAATGACAAATCATCGACCCTTGATCCCCATCCTCAACAACTACACCCTCGATGTGGTGGAAAATCCACGACTTTAATGCCTCAAGGAGAAAATCTCACCATATATCTTGACAGTTGTCTGGCGCCCAGGCAGAGAGTTGTCAATTCCAGATGCCCTATCATGTGTGCCAGTGGGTCAGCCTGCCTCCGAAGGTCAGATTTTGTGTACCGAATCTGCCTAACATTGTCAATGTCGTTGTCACCGAGGAACACAGGGATTCACTGATCAACCTTCGGAACGCCGCCCGGAATGACCCGGACTACACATGCCTTCGCGACTGTGTCACACCAGGATTCCCTTCATATCGGTATGTGCTCCATTTCTCATTCCTTCCATACTGGAAATTACACGGCAGCATTTACGCAAATGGAGAGTTGGCCCTATACAACCAAAGCATAGGGGTCCCCAAGCTCTTCACAGAAGTACCTTCGGCCGACTTCATGACAGTCACCATGGTGCAGATGCGCACAGGGCATGCCAAACAGTCTTCTGGACAGGTATTGAAACAGATATCGAGCACTGTTCAAGCCTGCAAGCCATGCCAGACCCTTCAGCCAAGTCAACAGTCAGAGCTGCTTCTTTCAGATGATGTACCCCCAGGACTTTTTCACAGTCGCAGGGAAGGCCTCCCTGGTGATCGCGGCCCCTTGTGGGGCCGACACATCTATGTCCAGGACTGTGAAGATGTTTTGTCGCTACTTCTATGAAGTTGGTGTCCCAGGCGCCTATGGACAGAAGGCGGGCCTCAGTTTTCCAGCTCGGAGCTCCAGTCCTTCATGAAGCATCAACACTACATTACCCTCAGTCAATGACCATGACAAGGCACTGCCAAGTACCTGATTCTGAAGACAGCGCCCTCAGGTAACACAGACACTGAGGAATTCGACTATGGCTTGGTGAGCTAAGGAACATACCCATTGCCGCCACCTACCCAGTGCTATATGGCCACCCCCTTTGTACGTGTGTCCCTGCCCACCCTGCATCCTTCACAAAGGAATGGCTGGAACATAACATATTCATAACACAGACACCCACCACTGGAACAAAGGTGGGTCCTCATGGGCTGCGGCCATAACAGGGATTACGAGGTGCGACTCCCAAGTGTAATCATAGCTTCTTGTACCCTTGCATAGATAAAACGTCCAGAGAGGTAGAGATACCCTCCTATGCCCCATGCAGATCAGAAAGGCTAAGAAAATATGTTGCTTGAGACACTGCTACAAGTGTAAAGGGGGGAGGGAGGTGTGGATATATGAAATCTATGTTATATCATATATATTTACCAATGCCTCTCTACATATAACTCTTTCTACATCGTCTGTAAAACAGATACACCCGAGGTGACAATAATTACAGAGCCTAATTGGCAACCCCTCGAGTTTGTCTGCTACCTCCCTTCAGTGGTCCTCCAAGCTGGAGAGAAGACAGTCCAATTTCAACCCTCTCCTGTTCTCTGTATAGATGCCCAATAAATAGCAGACTAAAGAACTTACCTCTTATTTCGACCTCCTGCATCTAAATAAGATAATAGAGGATGAACAACACCATGAAGTCAGGGTGCTGAATGAGTGGGTGAAGAGTATACAGAGACCTCAATTGCAATCCATCTCCTTGATTGCCTGGATGTGTAACCTTACTGCCGAATTCTATAGCCATTCATGATGGATATAGAACTCAGGAGGACCACATCAAAATGCTCTTATTCTAGAAAGTCATAAAAAATATTTCAGATGAAAAAATTACCTTACATTTCCTTGAACGATCCTTAGCATGCTACTCAGGGTAGACCCATTTTGCCTGGGTTTACCTTGCTGGCGTTACCTGATCCTGGTAGCGGTTCCGTGATGGAGCCTCGATCGACAGTTCCTCAAGGTCAGGGAGAGAGTTCTGCAAGCAGGACACAGGGCAGAAGTCCTGGGAATCCTCGACCAATTCCAAATACTTCCGCGTTGTCCCATGAGCCCCTTGGAAGGGAGCACGGCAATTGCTTCCTCCAGAGGGAGGAAGCAATTGCTTCGAGAACGACTTCGACGTCGATCTCGGAGCCGCTACTGGTCCAAACGATGACGAAGAGGCTAGGGGATTGGGGGATCCTTTTTGCCTTTCTTTGCATGCTTGTTTGGTGGTGCGATCTGTTTGCATTTGTGTTCAGTGTTTTTTGTAGTGTTAAGTCCTTGTGTAGTTTTCATTTGGTTTTCGTTGTGGTGGTGGTTGCAAAATGAGGGTCTTTGTGAGGAGCAATGAGGTTCTGAGTTAGTGTATGTCACCTCAGTTTGCTGTGGGTTCTGATGTTTGTGGCATATTCAGGAATGTATAATTGTCGGTTTCTCCTCTAGGACAACAATGCTGGGGAAGGCATTTCTTTGTAGTATGATAGAAATAATGTTTGTTAATTTTTTGGTGTTGTATTTAGCAGCAATGAGAGCTATGTGTAATATGGCTTGTATTTTTGGGTTTGTGTTAGGAGTGAAGTTGTTGATTTGGGGAGGTGGGGGTAGAGTTATCCTGTAGGTAGATGCAGGTCATCTGAGTATGCTAGTCTTGGCAGGTATGTGGGCGGTTGTTGTGTCATAGTAGGGAGCGAGTTTTTTTTCCCTAAGGTGAATTCGTTTTGCTTTCAATATCTCCTTCTTTTGGAGCAGGATTTGCTAACTGTAACGTGCAACCCCTCGCAGTTGCAGCATTTGATGTTCTCCTTATATTTAGCGAAGAAGTGACCTTCACCACCGCAACGAGAGCATCTGTGTGTGTGTATGTGCATGTGTGTTCATTGTGTTCGAACCAGTAGCAATTTATGTATTGTTCAATCTAAATAAAGCACGTTGGTTCGATATTGTAAGTTGGGACCGATGTATTGAACATAATAATAATCCCTCGTGAAAGAAGTTTCTGTGCTGGGCAGAGACATGATTCTTAACGATTGGTGACTCAGATGGCTTGTAAACATTAAGTACAGTGACAATGTTCTTGATGGATACTTCCTGGCAGATAGATCCACACGATCATGGGAAAATCGATTTTCCTAGCCACGCCCATGCACTTAGCCTTCGTTTCCAGAGAAGGGATGGGGGTAAATCCATGTTCTTTCGACTTTCTTTGTCCCTCGGTAGAGAGAAATGGGTCAGAGTTTGGCTATCGTCACTTTGAAGCCAGAGGTATGTGACTGCCACTTCAGTGATTGTGAATATCTTCTGGAGAGCCACCTCACAAGAGATGGGCTATCCAGCATATGATTATTTAATGACATGTCCCATGATTATGCTATAGCTTGGGTGAAATGACTGTTTCAGTCTAGCGGTTGTTAATGAGACAGAATGAGGTAAGGTGGCTGAAGGCGTCAAAAAGGGAGGGTTTTCTACTTGCCTATTCGTTTCCATAAGAAAATCACAAGAGTGGCAGTCATAACATGGTCTGCCATAACAGTCGCTAAGGCAGGTACTCTAAGGGTCCCCAAACACACCCTCTCCTATGGGAGGTGAAGGTCTGTCCACGTTCGTGCACGAGCTCGAAGATGGAGTCCAGTTTACCAGAAGGTGCGCAATGAGTAATTCCGAAGAAATCGTAGCTAATTGCAAGCAATTAGAATCGCGGCAACAACGAAAAGTCAGTACAAACAGCCAGGTAGCACAAAATGGTCAATGTCGTGCTTGCTGTGGAGTCAAACAAATCACTTTAGCCAACCACAGCCAAAAATCAAGGATCCTAAAGGTCCTGAAAGCCCTCATCTGGAGCTGGAGTCCCTGATGTAGTTCCTTGTCGCTTGCGACCTCGATGTAGCAACTCCTGCGATGCTGCGTATGCAAGACCATATTGGTCTTTGCTGTGCATTTGGATCCATCAATTGCGTGGAGAGGGGGAGCCTGCTGCATGTGCGACAGCTTGCTCCTCACATTCTTTCACCCAGGCATTGACTCTATCTTCTTAATGTGAAGTGTACCATCTCGAACAACTGGAGTTGATACTCCAACGACACTGCACTGCATCGACACAATGCAGAGAGTGGCTTTTACCAGGTATAAACTACAATGCTCAATTTGCGTAAAAGTGTAGAGTCGACATCGACATATATATATATTATTATATATAATAATATTATATATATATATATATATATATATATATTTATTACTTATAGTATATATTATATATATATATATATATATAATATATATATATATATTATATATATATATATATATATATATATTATATATATATATATTATATATCATCACTTCCTTCTTTCCGAAAAGGGTGGGGGTTAGGGTTTTTGTTTTTTTTGTCCCCCCAGAAAATTTGGGTAAAATTTGGGCATGTCACTTTGAAGAAAGGGGAGGGACTGCCCTTCAGTGTTGGAAATTTGGGGAACCCCAAAAAAGGGGGGCCTTTCCACCATGATTATTTAATGACTTCCCCATATTTCAAGGGGGGGTGAAAAGTTCATCAGCGGGTAATAACGAATGAGTAAGGGGCTAACTCCAAAGGGGGGGGTTTTTTCCCAATTCCTATTTTTTCCTGTCCGAGGGGGATTCTGGGATAAATCGCTGGGCGGTCCCCCCCCCCCCCCCAAACCCCCCTTTTCTTCCCCTCACCCCCCCCTTCCAACCTCCCCCACCAAAAACCCCCCAAACCCCCCCAAAACCCCCCCCCCCCCCCCCCACTTCCCCCACCCCCCAAAATTCCCCAACCCCCCCCCCCCCCCCTCCCCCCCCCCCCCCCCCCCCCCCCCCTTTTTTTTTTTTTTTTTTTTGGGTTTTTTTTTTCCCCCAAAAAACCCCCCCAAAAAAAAAAAAAACCCCCCCCCCCCCTTTTTTTTTAAAAACCCCCAAAAAAACCCCCCCCCCCTTCCCCACCCCCCCCCCCCCCCATTTTCCCCCCCCCTTTTCCCCCAACCCCCCCCAAAAAACCCCCCTTTTTTCCCCCCCCCCCCCCCCCCCCCCAAAAACCCCCCAAAAACCCCGGGCCCTCCGCTTCGTTGATATTGCCAGACTGTTTAAAACAAACTGTGAGACGGGAAATTTTTGTCTGGCTTCATTCCTCTTCCTTGGGATTACCGTGCTTCTCACCACCAGGAACAAAGAACGGATCTTAGCGATTCTGTAAAAAAAATTTAAAAAATCCATTAAAATAAAACTTTTTTGGGGAATGTGATGGAAAGTGACCTTTCCCGTGCCTGGAGGTAGACTTTTTATTACTTATTCGCAGGGACATTTATGAATAGTGATGGCTGTGCCCACTGCACATTGTTATCAATTATAGTCTTTTTATAATTTAAATCCTTTTTCCCCTTTTGTATTTCAAATTCTTTATTTTAATTTGTTTAAAGCAACTTATCTTGTATATTTTGTGGGGTTTTGTGTGTGTGGTGGTGTCTGTCAATTTTTGGAGTGACATACTTCTGTATCGTGGGATGCGCATTATGGGTTTTCCCTCCCAAACGCATGTATGTATAAAGAAATCTTCTCTGGTATAGTGCGCACCTTGACTGCACGCTTTCACATCTTTGCTCTATCCCGTTTCCTCTTCTCCGATCACCCGGCCTCGCGGGGCCGGGGACCTCGACTAAACTCACAAGTCATTAAGTTGGGGGTCTCTTGGCCACACTAAATCTTGTTGTTTCCTCTGCTACGGGAAAAGCCCTTTTGGGGTGGAGACTAAAAAAGGGAACCTTTTAAAAAGGGAAGATACCCCACCCTTTTTGTCGGGTTCCTACACCCGGGTGCCGCACCCCTGTCACTCGAAATCTCACGGGTTTTTGACCACCGGAAGTAAAAGTTCCCGGGGCTTCCGCTTGCTGACGAATGGGGTCCCCCGGCCATCCCCATGTGATGCTCCCAAAACGACTCTGCGGGAGGTATTTTCCCAGAATCTCATTTTTAATTTAAAAATTACTTCTTTTGAAAACACCTTTTATTTTAAAACAATGGAATAAACTCAAAAGGACAAACTCTCTGAATGAAATGTAACCTAAATGGAAAATACAATATTCATAATAAAGCAGTCTCTCATTCCCCCCTGCCTTTTCTTTCCTCGCCCTTACATTTTAATTAACTCGTCTTTTGCCCAACATTTCCCATGCAAAATTGTTGTAATTTTTAAAACTACTACCTTAACGTAAATTCAAAAAAAAATTGGGTTAAACATTAAAAATCACCGATTTTTAACCGCTTCCCATCAAAACCCGCCCACAGCTTTGGGTTTTTAACACGGGCAATATTACAATTCCCAAAAAAAATTTTCCATTAGAAAAAAAAGGAAAAAATATAGTAAATCAAAAAAATATACTCTTTTGTTTTCGAAACAAATATACATGATTACGTTTTATTTTTAATCTGTATCCCAAATATACGTATCGGGTTTGTGGTATCGTATGATATATAAAATAACCTAATACTTTTAACACAAATTTCACTAAGGTGGATAAAAATTTTTTGTGGCTTTTTGGCAGTACACCATTTTTCTTTCACTTGACAGGGGGTAATTTTTAAAATCAATATAAAGTCGTTGAAAAAGCATGGTAGAATTTTCATGGCCAGTTATGATTGGTATTACTTAAATGGGATGACCCAAAAATCAACTGTACCTCTATATATATAAAATTTCGTTTTAAAAATCCCAAGAAAGGCCGTTTTTTTGATTTGGGGAAAATTTAAAAAAAGACAAAAAATGCTTGTGATCATAAAATTTTTTTTTTTAAAATCCGTTAAAACCGGGAACTCCTCACATCAATAATATTATATATAAAAAAATATATAAAAATTTATATATATATATATTATAATATATTATATAATTCTTTAAATTATATATATATATAAATATAATAATATTATATATATATACGTAATTAGTTAAATTAAACCGCGGGGGCCCGAGTGGTAGAGCATCAGACTCAGACTTTTACGCCGGGAAATTTGAGTTCGGGGGTTCGAACCCCGGCCGGGCTTTGTTGTTTTTGGCAAGACTTCACCTCGTTCCCTGCCGGGCCCTACCCCGGAAGCCGTTTCCGGTAATAGAGATGGTGATCGAAAAAAACCCGGCGGAAGGAAACGGCAAACCCCGCCAAATTGCCAAGAAATCAGGGAAAAATCCATTCCCCAAACTCCACGGGGCCGACTAGTTAAGAAGACTCAAGACTGGCGACGGAAATTTGAGTTCGGGGTTGGGTCCCCTGTCTCGCTTTTGCCCCCTTGGGGAAAGGAACTCACCTCGTTGCCTACCTAGCCAGGGGTGGACAAGCCAGCCCAAGTCAGTGTGGTCCCAACCCCGGGATAAATAGAGAGATGTTTCGAAAAGGTAAACCGCATCTCCTGGAAAGGAACGGGGATCCTCCCATGTCTCCCCCAAAAGGCAAAACCATAAAAACTAAACTATATCTTCTGTGACCAGGGCGGTCAACTAACCTCCGTAAAAAAAAAAAAAAAAAAAAAAAAAAAAAAAAAAAAAAAAAAAAAAAAAATATATATATATATTATTATAGATTTTATATATAATTATATTATGGTGTGTGTGTTTGTGGTTGGTGTTTTGGGGGTTGTGTGTATACTGATATATTATTTGTATCTTAAAGTTTGTATTATATCGTATATAATATTTTTAATATTATAATATATAATATTATATTATATTGTGTTGGTGTGTGTGTTGTGTGTGTGTGTGTGTTTTTTGGTGTGGTGTGTTGTTGTCTGGTGATCAAAACTTTCTTCTCCCCCAAAATAACACAAAAAAGGGGAAATCGTGGAAAATTTAGTAATAGTTCATCGTCAGGATATAATAAAAACAAATGGATAGGTAGAAACGATTAATTAAATTGATGTTTTTTTAAATGAAACTTTTTTTTGAAACTTCGCCAGGAATATTAAAAAACAGCCCTCTTAAACTTTGTCTCTGACTACCTTAAAAAAAATTTCTGACCAAATGACGAAAATCTGATTTTTGGGGATACCCCATGT
Source organism: Penaeus monodon (assembly GCF_015228065.2). Lineage (NCBI taxonomy): Eukaryota > Metazoa > Arthropoda > Malacostraca > Decapoda > Penaeidae > Penaeus > Penaeus monodon. The sequence goes on along the minus strand of NC_051420.1, from coordinate 31,181,490 downwards.
GACTCAAAGGGTGCTTTCCGGGTCCTTTTAAACTCATTAAGCTTTTTGGGTATTTCATTCAAAAATTCCTAAGGAGCCGCGCAAAAAAATTTTAATTCAAAATCACCCTTCAATTAAATGTATTTTTTTTCAAAAATTTATCTAACTTTTAAAACTTTTTTTTTTTTTTTTTTTTTTTTGTTAACGTTTTTTAAGATTTTTGCACACACACCCGCCGCGCGGCCAAAATTTTTGTGAAAAATTTTTTATCATAAGAAAACAAAATTCAGTTATCGTTTAATATTTTATAGTTATGATAAAAAGGCAAGTTTTTTAACAATTGTGAGGGTTTTTTTTTATTACACTGTTATTATTATTTTGCATGATTTTTTTTTTTATTATTTCTTTCATTTTTTTATACTTTTCAATTTTAAATTAGCCTGGTACCATCTATATACCCCTCATCATAGTTATTCTATTATTCTCAAGCATAAATATCATCATATTTTATTTTTTTTTTTATGTTGTCTGTGATTTTCCAATAAAAAATTGCAAAAATTTAGCAGACAATTCACCCTCAGGTCAGTGTTTTTTTTTTCCTTGTTTTTTTTTGTATGCGCTTTCCTCTATCCCAATTTGGCTGGCTCTCAATTTGCATATTTTTTTTTTTCTCCTTATTTCCTGGGTAACGTGTCTGCCCTCCAAAAAGTCTTTTTTTCTGGTTTCCCTCTCTCTTAATCTCTGTTCATCCGTTTTTTCATTTTTTCCCAACTGCTGTCTTTTTTTTTTCCAAATTCTTTTCGATTTTCAATTAAATCTAATGTGGCATAAAAAAGAATTATATCTACGGGAACACCATTTTCCTTCTGCTCCTGTTTTGAGGGAAAAAAGTTTTGTTTTATATCAGGGAAAAAATATCCTTTAAACAAAGAAAAGCATCGTATTTTCGGGGCTTATCTTGAATGAACCAGAGCTCGCTTTTTTAATTTTTTAAAATCTTTTTTTCCTCTCTGTGTTTTTTCTTCTTCCCTTCCCCTTTTTTTAAATATTTCCCGTACTCTCCATACGATCGCTCCTTTCCAACTTTTTTAAATTATTCATTCATCTTTCGTTCTCTTGTTACGTGGCGGGCTCTGGAAAAACCCTTTTCCCTTTTTTGGAGAGTTTTTATGACCGAAGGGTGGGAAGGAAGAACATATCAAACGCCGCCGTATCATGACGGGTGTAATTGGGCGTGAAAATTGGGGCGCAAAACATTCTCATTCTGTAAAAACCCAAAGCTCTTTTGTTCCTCGCTTATCAGTTTTTGGTTTTGTTCTCTCTGAAGACTTTTTTTTCGGATCTTTCTTTTCTTGGGCCTGTACTATTTTCCATTCAGTGTGCAATACTTTGGGTCAAACCATTATCATGGCGCCTTTGATAGTTTTTAAAGCTTTTATTTACTACTGGACCCGACGGTCTTTTGTGATCATTACGTCGACTAATTGTTTTATCTCATTTTATTGTTTTTTAATAAAAATTTAATAAAATACAATAATAATAATAATATAATATTGGTAATAATTTATATACTTTACTTAAATGATTGTATGTAGGGGGAAGTGTTTATAAATATTTTAAAAATATATACATTTATTTTTCTTTCTTATTCTTGTTTTGTTTCTTCCTCCCTTTTCCTGCTTGGGTTTTTTTTGCCACCTTTCGACGTTTGGGAAAATGGTTCTGATAAGCGTTAAAGCAATTTTAAAGTTGTTATCCAAAGGGTTTTTACAAAATTTTGTTATTAATAAAAAGAGGCTTGATACACCCGCATATACTATACCTACTTTTACATCCACACACCACGCCTACCACCCCACAAACACACCACACACCACACACACCACACACCCCATGTGTTGTGTTTTATATTATATATTATTATAAAAATATATTATTATACTTTTATATATTATAATTTTATTTATATCTATTTTTTTTTTTTTATTTTTATTACTATCAACAACCCTTATACCTCTCTCTCTCTCTCTCTCTCTCCTCTCTCTCTCCCTATTATATTTTTTTAAATATATTTATATTTATTTATAAATTTATATATATATATATATATTATAAAAATATTTTAATAAATTTTCCCCCTATATAATTTTTTTTCCAACGCCATTTATTCTTACGGAAATCGGCCTCTCTAAATTCTTTATTTAAGGGGTTATTTGGGCATCCCCCTTTTGCCTGGGGATCCCCTTCCTATGCCGCGGTTCGTGTGCTAACACCTGCCCCGGGGGCGATTTCCCCCTAGACCCTGCGTTTTGCTTCTAAGGCAAGTATTTTAAAATTATATATAATTAATTATTTTAAATTTAAAATATATTATATATATTTTTTTAATATATTTTTTTTTATTTATTTATTTATTTTTTTAACCTATACTATCTTAGTATACCTATATTATACTATAATTATTATATATATATATAAATTATATAATTATATATTTTTTTATTTATTTTTTATTTTATATCTACCACACACCCAGACTAGTGATTTGCCATTTATACAAGTTTTTAACCAAAATTTTTACCTCCCCTCCTTTTTTTTTCTACTGACCTCCCAAGTTACAAAAATTCAGTTTTTCCGTGCAAAAGGCGAAATGGTCGTGTTTCCACTGTTTGCAGCGGAATGTCTTTTTTCCATACTCAAAAGCGGAATGTCAGTGTTTCCATACTCAAAAGCGGAATTCGTTTTTCCATGAAAAAAAGCGGAATGAGTTTTCCAGTGCTAAGAGCGGAATTCATGTTTCCGTGCAAAAAAGGGGAATGCATTTTTTCCAGGCCAAAAGGGGAATGTCTGTTTCCTACAAGAAAGCGGAATCTCGGGTTTTTCCCCACTAAAAGCGGAATCCATGTTTCCAGTACTAAAATGGGATGTCTGTTTCCAGTGCTAAAAAAGGGGAAATTCAGTGTTTCCAGTGCTAAAAAATGGGGAATGTCAGTGTTTGCATATTAAAAAGGGATCTCAGTGTTTCCACACTAAGAGGGCAATCTCAGTGTTTCCATCAAAGAAAGCAAATCTCGTTTTTTCCAGTACTCAGAAAGCAAATGTCATGTTTTCCATACCGAAGCAAAATGTCTTTTTCCAGTATCAGAACAGATGTCTGTTTCAGTACTCAAAAGCAAAGCCCGTGTTTCCAGTGCAAAAAAGGGGAAATGTCGTGTTTCTGCTAAAAAAGGGGGATGATTTTTTCCATACTCAAAAGGGGAATGTCGTTTTTCCAGTACTCAAAAAGGGGAATGTCAGTGTTTCCTTACCAGAAAGGGGAAATTCTTTTTTCCAGTGTTTCAAAGGGGGGGAATTCAATTTTTTCCAGTGCTGTGAAGGGGAAATGTCAGTGTTTCCAGGTTCAGAAACACTGACTTTCCGCTTTTAGAACACAGGAAACACTGACATTCCCTTTCCGAATACGGGAAACACTGACATTACTCTCAAGCCTGAAGCCGACTTCCCCGCTTTCAAAACACGGAAAACCTGCTTCTGCTTTCAAACCGGGGAAACCTGACATTCGGCTTCAAACACTGAAAACCTGACTTCTATTTGTAAACCAAACCTGACACCCCCCCTTTTAAAAATCGGCCCCACAAAACTTCCGCTCTAAAGCACTAAAACCTGACTTCCGCTTTCAACCTAAAACCTGACTTCCCGATTTCAAGCACTGAACTGACATTCCGTTTCAAACACGGAAACGATTCTGCTCTTTTAGCCGGGAAAACCTACATTCCGCTCTCTTTGCACGGGAAACACTGCTTTCCACTTTCAAAACACAAAACACTGCATTCCACTTTCAACCTAAAAACTGATATTCACTTTCAGAACACGGAAAAACCTACTTCTCTTTTGGCATTTTGGAAAACACTGACTTTCCCCTTTTTCAAACCTGGAGACCTCTTCCATTTTGATTTTACTAAAAACCGATCATCCCCTTTTACATTGTTATGCTTGTCATTCGTTTTCCTACTTCGTTTTTCTCCCTTTTCGTTTTAGTCTGCCCCGAGAATACAAACATATACAAAATATGGCGATTGATTGAAGATGGTAATATGCTTACTTACCAAGATATATATTATATTTTAATTATTATATATATAATTATATATTTAATATTTTATGTGTGTGTGTGTTTTGTTTTGGGGTTTGTGTGTGTGTGTGTGTGTGTGTGTGTGTGTGGTGTTGGGTGTGTGTGTGTTTATGTGTGTGTGTGGTGTGTTTTGTGTTTATGTAATTAATAATATATATTATTTTATATTATATAATATTATAATGTGTGTGTGTGGTGGTGTGTGTGTGGTTGTGTGTGTGTGTGTGTGGTGTGTGTGTGTGTGGTGTGGTGTGTGTTGTTTCATCTAAAAATTTATATATATTTATATATATACAAAATATTTATATTATATAATTTATATATTTTTTTATATATATATTTTTTAGTATTATACACACCACACACACACACACACCACACACACACACACACACACCACCCCACCCCCCACCCACACCACACACAAAATTTTATATATATATTATATATATATTTATATATAATATATATATATTACACATACACAAAACCCACACACACCCACAACCACACCACACACCCACAACCACACACACACACACACACACACACAACCAAACACACACCCCCCAAAACCCAAAATTTTATAATTTATTATATATATATATATATATTATAAAAATATTTTTATTATACTTCGTGTAAGAAAGCTATCTCCTTCTTTCATAAATCTCCAATTTTTGTTTTGTTTGTATATCTCGGACAGACAAAAAAAAGGTAGAAAACGAATGGGGAAAAACATGACAACAACCTGTAAACTGGATGATCGGTTTTTGAGTAAAATCAAGGGGAATTCTGTCTCCAGTGTTCTAAGTGAATGTCGTGTTTCCAATATCCAAAGTAAATGTATTTTTTCCAGTGTTCTGAAGTGAATTCAGTTTTTCCATGTTCTGAAGGGGAATGTCGGTTTCTAGTGTTCTGAAAGTGGAAATGTCATTTTTTCCATGCAAGGAGCGGTGCGGTTTTTTCCATGCAAAGAGCAAAAGTCGTGTTTCCAGTGTTCTAAAAGGGGAATGTCATGTTTCCGTGCCAAAAATCGGAATGTCATGTTTCCATTTTTTGAAAGGGGAATGTCTTTTTCTAGTGCCTGAGAGCGGTGTCTGTGCCCGTATTTTAAAGGGAGGTCGTGTTTTCAGTGTTCTAAAAAAAATGTCAGTGTTCTCATGTTCTAAAAGCCGTGTCTGTTTCCAGTGTTCTGAAAGCAGAAGTCAGTGTTTCCAGTGTTCGAAAGGGGAAAATGTCGGTTCCAGTGCTCTGAAGTGAATGTCAGTTTTTTCCAGATTCGGAAAGGGAATGTCGTTTTTCCTGTTTTCAAAAAGCAAAATGTCAGGTTTCTGACACGGGAAAAACACTGCATTCCGCTTTCCGCACTGGAAAATTAAATTTCCCCCTTTCTAAACACGGGAACACTGACTTCCCCTTTTCTGAGTACTGAACACCTTCCCGCTTTTGGTACGGAAACACTGCATTCCCTTTCGGGTACTAAAAACACTGCATTCCCCTTTTTTCACTGGAAACCTGCATTTCCCTTTCTACACTGGAACACGCTTCGCTTTCAGTACTGAACACTGACTTCTGCTTTCTGAGACGGGAAACACTGACATTCTGTTTTCTATAGGAACACTAAATTCTGTTTTCTATATGGAAACACTGAGATTCCGTTTTCCCTTATACTGGAAACACTGAATTCCGCTCTCTTGTGCTGGAACACTGGATTCCGATTTTTAAAATCCCAAAACCTGACATTCCGATTCTTCACTGAAACCTGACTTCCCCGCTTTTTGAGCACGGGAAACACACATTCCGATTTTTTATAGGGAAAACCCAAAATTTCCGCTCTTTAGGGGGGAAACACTGAATTCCGCTTTTTTATACAAAACCTGACTTCCGCTTTTTAGCCGGGAAACCCTGACATTCCGTTTTTTTAGCCGGGAAACCTGCATTCCGTTTCCTTAGCACAAAACCGCTTTTCCGTTTTTTTAGCCTGGAAACCTGACTTTCCCTTCTGAGTACTGGAAACACTGCTTCCCCTTTCTGAGTACGGGAAAACCTGCTTCCCCGTGTCAACGGGGAAACACTGATTTCGCTCTCTTTGCCGGGAAACATAAATTTCTAGAAAACTCTGGGGTCATAGAAAAAAAAATGGAGGGGGGAAATTATCGGTTACTTTTTGTATAACTGTGCAATCCTATCTGCTGTGTGTGTGTATGTATAATAAATAAAAAAAATAAATATTATATATATATTTATATATATTATATATTATATAATATGTTTTAAAAGTATACTATTTAGATATGTATGGGTATAAAAAAATAATAAATAAAATATTTATATATAATATATATAAAATTATTATATTTATATAATTTTATATATTTATAATCTATCGCCTTGAAGTAAAACCGGTGTCGTGGGGGAATCGCCGCCGTGGCCGGGTGTTAGCACATCGACCGGGGTTCTTAGGAAAGGGCACCATCGGCAAAGGGAGACTGCCAAAAAACCTTAAAATATGATTGAGGGGCCGGTTTCCTGTAGGGGAAAAAATGGCTTTGGAAAAAATTATATATGTAATATATATATATTATTTATATTTTAAAAAATTAATTTTATATAATATATTAATATTATTAAATATATATTTTTAATAGAGAAGAGAGAGAGAGAGAGAGAGAGAGGGGATTTAAAGTTTTTGTTTGTATGGTTTTAAAAACAAAAAATAATAATGTTCCATATATCTTATTATATATAAATTAATATATTAATATATTTTATTATTATTTATAACACACACCACTGTTGTGTGTGGTTGTTGGGTGTGTGGGTGTGTGTTGTGGTGTGTTGTTGCGTGGTGTGTGTGCTGTAATTTATTGTTTTGTATTGCTGGGGTTATCAAGTCTCTTTTAAATTGAAAAATACTTATCTTTGAAAACCTTTGGGGATATACTTATCTTAAACATTGCTTTACGCTTATATCAAACCCTTTCCCAAAACCGGAAAAGTGTGGCAAAAACCCAAGGGTGGGAAAAAGGGGGGAAAAAACAAAAAAGAATAAAGAAAAATGAACGAAAAGTTATATTTTTTATTTTTTTAAACTTACCTATCATCCTACTTAAAATATATGTATATATATCATTTTCCATTTTTATTATTATTATTATTATTATTTTCTTATTATTAAAATTATTATTAATAAAAACAAAAAAATGATATAAACATTAGTCGACGTAATGATCACCGACCGTCTGATTCCGTATAATAATAGCTAAATCATTATCAAGTGCGCCCTGACTAAAGGTTAGACCCAAAAATTCCCGCCCCTTGAATTGAAGCTATGTAAGGGGGGAAGACTATGTCTCGTAACAAAGTCTCACAAAAGAACCAAAACCTGATAACGACGAACAAAGACCTTGGTTTTTTACGAATGAGATGTTTTTGCCCTTATATTTTTCACCCCAATTTACTCCTCGTCTGTTTACGACGCGTTTTTCGTATCTGTTCTTTCCTTCCCTCTCCTTCGTGTATCTAAAACCCCCAAGGAAAGGGTTTTGCCAAGCCTGCCCTGTATCAAAACACAAAAAATGATTAAACTTCAATATGTTGGAAGCTGATTGCGATCGTATGGAAGTACGGTAAAAGATATAATAAAGGGGAAAGGTAAAAAAAAAAACGAAAAGGGAAATAGTATTTAAGAAATTAAAAAACGAGCTCTGGTTCATTCAACATATTTCCTTGAAACATACATGCTCCTTCTTTTTTTAATGTTATTTTTTCCATGCATATAAAAAAAACTTTTCTTCCTCAAACAGATGTCAGAGGAAAAAGGGGTTTCCGTTAGATATAATGCATTTCATGCCCCATTTGATTTAAATTGAATAAACTAGAAAGAAATTTTGGAAAAAAAAAGACAGCATATGGGAAAAAATGAAAAACGGTAACATGAAATTTAAAAGAAGAAGCCGAAAAAGACTTTCTGAGTGGGGAGACACGCTTACCCCGGGATAATAGGTGAAAAAACATATGCAAATTGAGAGCCCCAATCGTTGGCAGAGGAAAACCATACAAAAAAAACAAGGTACTCATAAACTGTACCCCGAGGGGGTGATTGTCTGGGTAATTTTTGCAATTTTTTATGGAAAATCACGACAAACCTGAAAAAAAAAAAAAAAGATATAGATTTTTGATGCTTTGAATAATTAAACTATATTTTGTATTACTTTTGGGCTCAGGCTAATTCAATTTGAAAAATATAAAAAGTGAATGTAAAAAAAAAAAATCATGCAAAAATAATAAAAAACTCGTAAAAAAAAACCTCACAAATTGTCTATTACTTGCTCTTTCTCAAACATAAACATTTGAAAAGCAAAATGTAATTAGTTTATCTTTATGATAAAAATTTCGTCAGCTTAAAAATTTTTCGCGCGCGCGCGCGTGTGTTGTGTGTCAACATCGTTAACCGTTTAAAAAAAAAAAAAAAAAAAAAAGATTTTTAGAGTTTTGATAAAATTTTTGAATATAAAATACATTAATTTAAGGGGTGATTAAATTAAATTTTTTTTGCGCGGGTTTCCCTTTTGGATTTATGAGTCAAAAAATTCCGAAATGCTTAAAGATTAAAAGGACGGAATGCCCTCGAGCCTGGGGGTATCCCGTAAAATATCATGTTTGGGTCTTAGGTCAGAAAATTTTTGAATATCGAGACAACGTTATGAGGGCTGTTTATTAACTTATCCCCGTCGATAGTTTCAAAAAAAAGTTGCATTTTAAAAAAAACAAATTTGCTTACGTTATACCCCTATCCCCTTTTTACTATTTATATCCTGACGATAATCTTTTACTAATCTCGCACTGATTTCCCCCTTTTAGGTTATTTGTGAAAGATATTTAGTTCACCCCTTTATTCACACCCCACAACACACCCACCACCCCACAACAACACCCACACACACACCATATATTTTTTATATAATTTTATATAATTATAATATATAAATATTCTATTATAAAATTAATAACATATTTTATTATATTTTAAAAACACACCACACACCACACCCCCACACACACACCCAAACCATTATATTTATAATAATTTTATATATATATAATATATTATTTTTTTTTTTTTTTTTTTTTTTTTTTTTTTTTTTTTTTTTTTTTTTTTTTTTACGGTAGTTCATGTTTAGCCCCGTGGTCCGAAAGCTTTGTGTATTTTCATGTTTGGGGTCCTTTGGAGTGAGTACATGGGGAGGGTCCCCCGTTCCTTTCCACGGAGATGCCCGGTTTACCTTTTTGGTAATCATTTTTCTATTTTTCCGGGGTTGGGGCCCCCTGACTTGGGCTGGCTTGTCCACCCATGGGTATAGGGAAACGAGGTGACTTTCCCTTTCCAAGGGACACGCGCCCGACAGGGGACCCAACCCTCGACTCAATTGCCGTCGTGCCAGTCTTGATCTTGCTCTAAATATCGGCCACCGTTGGGCGTTTTCGATCATGATTTTTCCCTGATTTTGGCTTTTAGAGCGGTGGTTTTCCGTTGCCTTCCCCCGGTGTTTTATCAGTCACCATCTCTTTTACCCGGGGGCGGCTTTACCCGGGTAGCGGGCCGGCAGCAATCGAGGGGAGTTCCTGCCAAGGCAAACCCCGCCGGCCGGGTTTTGAACCCCCGAAATCAAAATTGCCGTCTAATCTTGGTCGATGCTCTACCCTCGGGCCCCCGCGGTCTTACATCTAAACCTAAATTTTATATATATATATTATATTATATATATTATTTTATATAATTATATTTAATTTTATTAATTTAAATTATATTTTATATATTTAATATATATATTTATTATTATATATTGACTTTATGATTCCGGTTTCAATCGATAAAGGGTTTTGTGATCCAAGCATTTATTTGTCTTTTTTTATTAAATTTTTTCCCAAAACAGATAACGGCCTTTTTTTGGGGGATTTTTTTGCTTAATTATATCAAATTTTAGAGTACGCTATTTGACTCCTTGATCAAAACCCCTCATATGACTCAACATTGAAAATTCTTACCAGCTTTCCCGACTATTTTTTATTTTTAAAATTTACCCTGAGTAAAATTAATGGGGTCTCCCAAAAGCCCAGAAAATTTTTTATCCCCTTCATGATAGAATTTGTGTTCAAAGGTTTTTTTTTTCATCAAAACAACGATCCTACTCAACACCAATACTGTACATTAGGCTTTAGATTAAAAAAACTTTGTAATTCACTGTAAATTTTTTTCAAAAATGAGTATATTTTTTGTTTTATCATATATTTTCCTTCTTTTCTCATATGGAAAATTTTTTTTTTTAATTTGTAATTCGCCAGGTCAAACCCAAAGCTTTGGGTCTGTGTTTTGATGGAAACAGTTAAAAATCGTGCATTTTTTGAATTTTAACCCAATTTCTTGTTTGTAATTAACATTAGGTATGTAGTTTAAGAATTACAAAAAATTTTGCTGGGAAATGTTGAGGCAAATTTACGATGCTTAGTTAATAATGTAAAGGGTGAGGAAAGAAAAAAGGTAGGGGGTATTGAAAACTTTATATTGAAAATTTTTTTTTTCCATTTTATGTTTTCTATTCTTTTAGAGACGTTTTTTTCCTTTTACGTATGTTATATTCCTTTGTTTAATATAAGGGGTTTTCAAAGAAGTAAATTTTTAATATTTTAATGTCTTCTATGAAAACTACCCCCGCGATCTGTTTGGCGCATCACTGGGTAGCCCGGGCCTAGTTTCGTCAGGCAAATCGGGAAACCCCGGGGGAAATGTTTTTTCTTGCTGGTGGTCAAAACCCGTGATTTACGGTGCGAGGGTGCGGCACTCGTGGGGTAGAACCTGAAAAGCAGGCTGCGGGTTAGTCTCCCTTTTAATAAGGGTTTGCCTTTTTCGTCTCCCCCAAGATCTTTCCTCTAGCGAGGAAACTATCATGATTCTAGTGTGGCCCAAATGACCCCGAACTTAATGATCTTTTTTTGGTTTTGTCCGAGGCTCCCGGGCCCCGAGGCTCGGCTGTATTTGGATGAAATGGTAAAATGGGGATAGACATACGTTCGTGTAAAACGTTTGTCCCTCAAAGGGTTCGACCTCATACCAAAACGATTCTCTTATTACATACTTGCGTTGGCAAAAACCTAATGCTGCATCCCCGATACGCAAATTGCCCTCTCGAACTTTTACAGACACACACAACACCACACACACACCAAATATAACATAGATGTTCTTGACAAAAAATATAAAAAAAGAATTGAAACAAAAGGGGTAAAAAGGTTTAAGCTATAAAAAGACTATAATCTAATACAAAGTGAGTGGACTACAGCCTCCTGATTTCGATAAAATTTTCCTGCTGGATAATAATAAATTTCTTTCCTCCAGGCCGGAAAGGTCCCTTACCTCATCATATCCCCAAAAAAAGTTTTATTTATGGGATTTTCTTAAAATTTTTATTACAATTCGCTAAGCATCCTTTCTTTTGTTCCATGGGGAGAAACACGGGATCACCTAGGAAAAGGTTAAACCACCAAAAAATTTCCCCTTTCTCCGTTTTTTTAAAAGCTGGCAATTCCGAAACGAGGACCCGACACCAAAAAACAGACTCTAGTCCCCCTGTCCAATCCCTCGGTCCACTCCCCTAAAAAAACTTCGACACCATGCTTCCCTTGGATATTTTTGTCCCCGGAAGGTGTTCCTTTCTTTTCTAAACGTTAGTACTGGGTCATTTATTGATGCTTTTTATTCCCCCGGAAAAATCGGAAGTCTGTTTTTGGGGCTTCATGGTCTGGGGGCAAAATTTAAGGGGAACAACCCCTTACCACAGCGTGAAGGGGGAAATTTCCCCCCTTTTTCTTTTTCCCCAGGCCCCGAATTTATCGCCACCCCGACTGACCAAAATCGTATCAACAAAAACCACACACCCCACACCACCACCAAAACACACCCACCACCCCCTATATTAATATATTTTTAAATTATTTATATATATTATATATATATTTATTATTATCTATGTATTAATTATTTAAAATATGTATTAAAAAAAATTTAATATTATTATATCTATATATATTATATATTATCTTCTTAAAATATATATATTATATTTATATTTTATTTATTATATTATTTTTATTATATAATTATATTATTTATAATTATATTATTATTTATTTAATTATTTTAATAATTTTTTATTGTCGATTCGACTCTACACTTTTACGCAATTTACTTGTATTTACCTGGGAAAAGGGCCCTCTCTGTTTTGTCGATCGTGCAGGTCTTGGTATCAACTCCCTTGTTCGGATGGGACCTTTTCCCTTAAAAAAATAGAGTCATGCCTGGTGAAAAAATGTGGGACAGCTGTCGCCATGCAGCGGCCCCCCTCTCCCGCAATTTATGGATCCATGGGACGCAAAAACCCAAAATGGTCTTGCTACGCAGCATCCAGGGGTTGCTACTCGAGCGCAACGACAAAGGAAATACTGGGGCTCCCGCTCCAATGGGGCTTTCGACCTTTGGGTCCTTTATTTTTGGCTTTTTGGCTAAAAAGGGTTTGTTTGACTCCCGCAAGCACGACATTGACCTTTTGTCTACCCTGGGGGTTTTTTTACTGACTTTTCGTTGTTGCCGCGATTCTAATTCTTGCAATTAGCACGATTTTCTTCGTTTTTCTCTTGCGCCCTTCTGGTAAACTGGACTCCTCTTCGAGCTCGTGCAGAAAGGGACGACCTTCCCTCCCTAGGAGGGGTTTTTGGGCCCTTTGAGTCCCCTTAGCCTGTTATGCAGACCGTTTTGACCCACTCTTGGATTTTTTTTATGGAAAAGAAAGGAATAGAAACCCCTCCCTTTTTGACGCCCCTTTCCCCCCTTACCTCATTCTTCTCTTAACACCCCTAAATGAACAGTCATTTCACCCAAGCTTAAACAAACTGGGGCATGTTTAATATCAAAGCGGATAGCCCTCTCTTGTGAGGGGGCTCTCCGAAATATTCACTCACTGATGGCAGTCCTACCTCTGCTTCAAATGACGATAGCCAAAATCTACCCATTTCTCTCTACCGGGGGCAAAAAAAGTCGAAGAACATGGATTTACCCCCTCCCTTCTTTGAAAAGAAGCTAAATCATGGGCGTGGCTAGAAAACGATTTCCCCTGGCGTGTGATCTATCTGCCCGGGTATCCATCCGACATTGTCACTGTCTTAAAGTTTTTCAAGCCTCTGAGTCACCAATTTTAAAATATGTCTCTGCCCCACAGAAAATTTTTTCCGAGGTTATTATTATTTCAATACTCGGGCCCACTCAATATCGAAACCAAATGCTTTATTTAGATTTTAAAAATAAAAATTGCTCTGGTTCGAACACAATGAACCACTGCAAACACAACCCCCAGATCTCTCGTTGCGGTGGTGAGGGCCTTTTTTCGCTAAATAAGGGAACATCAAAAGCGCAACTGCAGGGGGTTTCACGTTACGTTACAATCCTGCTCCAAAAGGAGGAATATTGAAACAAACGGGAAATTCCTTAGGGAAAAAAAAAATCGCTCCATATTACCCAAAAACCCCCCTACCCCAAACTAGCATACCCAATACCTTCTCTAACCCACAGGGTAAATCTACCCCCCCTCCCCCAAACACAACTTCACTCCTAAAACAACCCCAAAAAACAACCCTATTACCATAGCCTCTTGCTGCTAAATCCACCAAAAATAAAAACATTTTTTCTATATCTACAAAAAAATGCCTTCCCCCGCATTTTTTGTCCTAGAGGAGAAACCGACAATTTATACATTCCTGAATATGCCACAACATCAGAACCCACAGCAACTGAGGTGACAAACACTAACTCAGAACCTCATTGCTCCTCACAAAGACCCCTCATTTTGCAACCACCACCACAACGAAACCAAAAGAAACTAACAAGACTTAACACTACAAAAAACACTGAACACAAATGCAAACAGATCGCACCACCAACAAGCATGCAAAGAAAGGCAAAAGGATCCCCCAATCCCCTAGCCTCTTCGTCATCGTTTGGACCATAGCGGCTCCGAGATCGACGTCGAAGTCGTTCTCGAAGCAATTGCTTCCTCCCTCTGGAGGAAGCAATTGCCGTGCTCCCTTCCAAGGGGCTCATGGGACAACGCGGAAGTATTTGGAATTGGTCCGAGGATTCCCAGGACTTCTGCCCTGTGTCCTGCTTGCAGAACTCTCTCCCTGACCTTGAGGAACTGTCGATCGAGGCTCCATCACGGAACCGCTACCAGGATCAGGTAACGCCATGCAAGGTAACCCAGGCAAATGGGTCTACCCTGAGTAGCATGCTAAGGATCGTCAAGGAAATGTAAGGTAATTTTTTTCATCTGAAATATTTTTTATGACTTTCTAGAATAAGAGCATTTTGATGTGGTCCTCCCTGAGTTCTATATCCATCATGAATGGCTATAGAATTCGGCAGTAAGGTTACACATCCAGGCAATCAGGAGATGGATTGCAATTGAGGTCTCTGTATACTCTTCACCCACTCATTCAGCACCCTGACTTCATGGTGTTTGTTCATCCTCTATTATCTTATTTAGATGCGGAGGTCGAATAAGAGTAAGTTCTTTAGTCTGCTATTTATTGGGCATCTATACAGAGAACAGGAGAGGTTGAATTGGACTGTCTTCTCTCCAGCTTGGAGGACCACTGAGGGAGGTAGCAGACAAACTCGAGGGGTTTGCCAATTAGCTCTGTAATTATTGTCACCTCGGTGTATCTGTTTTAACAGACGATGTAGAAAGAGTTATATGTAGAGAGGCATTGGTAATATATATGATATACATAGATTTCATATATCCCACCTCCCTCCCCCCTTTACACTTGTAGCAGTGTCTCAAGCAACATATTTCTTAGCCTTTCTGATCTGCATGGGCATAGGAGGGTATCTCTACCTCTCTGGACGTTTTATCTATGCAAGGGGTACAAGAAGCTATGATTACACTTGGGAGTCGCACCTCGTAATCCCTGTTATGGCCGCAGCCATGGACCCCACCTTTTTCCAGTGGTGGGTGTCTGTGTTATGAATATGTTATGTTCCAGCCATTCCTTTGTGAAGGATGCAGGTGGGCAGGGACACACGTACAAAGGGGGTGGCCATATAGCACCTGGGTAGGTGGCGGCAATGGGTATGTTCCTTAGCTCCACCAAGCCATAGTCGATTCCTCAGTGTCTGTGTTACCTGAGGGCGCTGTCTTCAGAATCAGGTACTTGGCAGTGGCCTTGTCATGGTCATTTGACTGAGGGTAATGTAGTGTTGATGCTTCATGAAGGACTGGAGCTCCGAGCTGGAAAACTGAGGCCCGCCTTCTGTCCATAGTGCGCCTGGGACACCAACTTCATAGAAGTAGCGACAAAACATCTTCACAGTCCTGGACATAGATGTGTCGCCCCACAAGGGGCCGCGATCACAGGGAGCCTTCCCTGCGACTGTGAAAAGTCCTGGGGGTACTCATCTGAAAGAAGCGCTCTGACTGTTGACTTGGCTGAAGGGTCTGGCATGGCTTGCAGCTGAACAGTGCTCGATATCTTGTTTCAATACCTGTCCAGAAGACTGTTTGGCATGCCTGTGCGCATCTGCACCATGGTGACTGTCATGAAGTCGGCCGAAGGTACTTCTGTGAAGAGCTTTGGGACCCCTATGCTTTGGTTGTATAGGGCCAACTCTCCATTTGCGTAAATGCTGCCGTGTATTTCCAGTATGGAAGGAATGAGAAATGGAGCACATACCGATATGAAGGGAATCCTGGTGTGACACAGTCCGCGAAGGCATGTGTAGTCCGGGTCATTCCGGGCGGCGTTCCGAAGGTTGATCAGTGAATCCCTGTGTTCCTCGTGACAACGACATTGACAATGTTAGGCAGATTCGGTACACAAATCTGACCTTCGGAGGCAGGCTGACCCACTGGCACACATGATAGGGCATCTGGAATTGACAACTCTCTGCCTGGGCGCCAGACAACTGTCAAGATATATGGTGAGATTTTCTCCTTGAGGCATTAAGTCGTGGATTTTCCACCAACATCGAGGGTGTAGTTTGTTGGGATGGGGATCAAGGGTCGATGATTTGTCATTAACATGAAGGAAGGTATGGCCGAACAGGTAGTACCTACTCTGGTCATGTGGTAAGGAGCTCTAACTCAATTATGGCGTATTGTGTCTCTGTATCGTTAAGAAAACAGACCACATTGAATGAGACAGGTTCTCCCCTGGCCATGTTCTTGTAGCAGGCATATCCTGTGCTGTTGTGTTGTGAGGCATCTGCCGGAGATCACTGGTAGGGCAGAGTCAAAATGTGCCAAAACTGGAGGCTTGATAAGCAGGCTTTTGACCTTGGAGAAGGCTGTCTCATGATCCAGAGAGAGCTGGTTTACCAGGCCCATGAAGTAGTGGAAGTCAGTGATGTTTGCAGAATAGGGAATCCTGGATAGCGCTGACTCTACTCTTGTCCAGTGAGATGCCTGTAACGATATGTTGTACCCACAGAGTGGACTAAGGACTCTGACCATGGGATATCTCTTTGTTTATAGTGATGCCAGACCCATGGCACCTGGTAAGGTCTGTTGGATCTGGTTGAAGGTGAGTAGATAGATCATCATCATACAGGAAGCATCATCTATGACCTTGACACAATTTTTAATGCCATGGAGTTCCATGTCCCTGCAAAGGCAATATTCATCACCTAGGCAGATAATCCCATGGGGCCATGGCAGTCCATGATAGTCCAGCTGCCAATAACCAGAAGAGCACCCACAGTGGTTGAAGAACAGGATGCTGGGTTGACACGGGCGAATGGCGCCCAAGGGTTTAAATGTGCGGGTACGTTGGGCGTGCTGCTTGACCATTAGCTTTGTGGGTCTATATGAGCCTTACACCCTTCAGGAGACACTAGCGGGTGACACCACTCAGTGGTTGATCTCCGGCTGGCTTGCTACCTTGGCAGCCCTAATGACTGGAGCTCGTCCTTGACCTGCTGCTGTAATGAAAGGGGAAATTCAGCTAGGGTGCCTACAGCAAAGGGACAGCACCCTCCTTCAGGTGGATTCCCTTTAGCGGACCCCGACATTGCCTTGAGGGGGGGGGGGGGTTCTGGAGTTCTTTGACACTAGGACGTCACTGAACTCCTTGAAGAAATAGTCCTTGGCAGCTGCTGGAAAAATGGTGGCAGATTTTGGTAGCTGAGTGCAACGAATCGACGTGCTGAACAGGAAACTCCTGAGGAAAGATAGCCAATGCCTTGCAGTGACCATAAAAAGAAGATGCATTGGGATATACTTGTGGACTTGTACTGTGGCCTTGCAAGATTGCCTGCCAAGCCTAAAAGTTGCCTTGAACATCCAAGGCTGGTGACATCTCCAAGCCATCAGCTGTAAGGGTAGTGGAGGCAGTTTTTTTTTTTTGGAGGCTGCTCTTCAGTATGTTGAGGTTTGGCGAGATTTTCTCCAAACACAGTACTGTCCGCACCTGTGTCTGGTAACATGTTCCACTGCAAGGACTTGTTATCCTGAATTAAGTATATAGATGGACAAGAACCAATGGAAATCACAACATCAGCGGACGACAACAGGTTTTTGGCTGTGCTGGTGTCTGGAGCGGCAGCACTTGTTATAATTTAATCAGCTTTTTACAATGCCTACCTGAGCAGCTTTAGAGCGGCATTTTCTCTCTCCTGGCCCAAAGACCTTTATGCCCACAATTACGGCAAATTATGGCCTGAGGCTGTGGTCTCTTAGTTTTCTCCAATTGTGACTGCTTCTTATGAAGAAAACCCGCATGCATCTGGCTGGTAGGCATGAATGGCTGATGTCATCCCGGACAACCCATAAGGATGACAATTTTTTTAAATGGGTCTTGGCACATGTACAGAATGGCCGGACATAGGTCGACTTCCTCAGCAAGGTCTCTAACCCTCACTGAATTGTCCGAGCCCAAATTTTGTTTCCAAAATCCATTGGACCTCCAGGAAATTGACATCTGCTTGGATAGTTTTTCTCCTGAGTTATTTTGATTTGTTATTTGAATTTCAGCTGAGGTCTTATCGCCATCCTTGTTA
>NC_051420.1:31153918-31163172 GCF_015228065.2 Penaeus monodon | reverse complement strand
GTGCAAGTGAGGACACCTCACACAACAAAATAAAACAAAATAGACTGTGGGACACATCCCACAGGAAGGAGAGAAGGGAGGAGGTGGTGTTGGCCCGCCTTAGGGTCAACAGTACAAGACTTACCCACCTCACTCCCTATATTGAAAAAACATTTCCTCCACAATGCCCGCAGTGCACAACCACCATTACCATAAACCACATCCTTACAATATGCCCAAATTACAACCACAATAGACAACAGCTTAAAAATTACTTAAGAATTAAAAACATAGATTTCACAACATCTAATTTACTGTCAAATGATGAAAAAATAATAAATAAAGTAATCGCTTTTCTAAGGGAGACAAAACTTTATGACCTTATCTAGATTGACAGAATAAATAGGATCCATTGGCTTAATAACCTTGGCCACATGCCGCTGGTTGATAGCCAAGAAATCCAACAAAAAAAAAAAAAAAAAAAAAAAAAAAAAAAATCAGTAACAATAATAACAGTATCACTATCGATTGCATTAAAAAGAAAAACACATTTTCCAGCCAAGGAATGGGGAAATCAGGATCGGTCACTAGGGCCTACCGAGAGACTCCTTGCCGGCTGAGCACATGTGGAGCCATCTGTATATAACAAAGTTCACAAAAAAATACAGGGGACATAACATAAACCCGTGGCGGTTGGGTTAATAACGGAGATGACCATATGGCGTGACTATCGCAATCGTCTCTCAGTAAATATTGGAATTATTTCGAGTGTCTCACCTCCATTCTGTCGTCAGCTTACCCCATGTCTCTCCAGCAGCACAAATATTTACGTTGTGGTACCTCTGTCACCTTCAACCATAAATGTAAAGTAAAGTAAAGCGAACAAGAGAGTTGGTTAAAACAAATAACAGTCAAGCGCCCATTCAAACTACCCTGTGAAAGAGACTCAGCATACTCAACGCAGGGAGGAAAAGGTGTGTATGAGAACAAATATATTCACTGATGTCATACCCTCGATATTAAAACTCTGATGCAGACATCACATCGAAAAGCGTCAGTTACACCCCTTATTTTCTTCATTTTCTCATGTTATTTGTTCTCTCTCGTACTTTTCCTCCACATTTTCACTTTTCTTACTTGCTCATGCACATCACGATCAGCTCAGAAGTGATTCAAGAGGATAAAATAACATACACATTAATCAGTGATTATGAACCGTTTATTTATCCTCTCATGCATAGGTAGCGTAGGATAAGGACAATGCATGATAAAACTGACAACAATAAGGAGTCCCTTGAATGAAATACCTCATGGCTGCCAATATAAAGAGGATATCGCAAGCACTTCTAAAACACCTACACATTCAGAGCAAAGCATTAATTAGGAAATAAAAAACAACTATAAAACCTATGTGAATTTACGTGTAAAAGGAAACATAGTGGGGAGCAGAAATAGAAACAGTTTCTACAGAGGCTCAGGAGAGATTTGCATGTTTTTCTTAGGACAAACAGGGTTCATAAAAATGCGCAGATCCTCTTCGAATAATGTGGGGTGCTAGTAAAAGGGAAATAAAAGGGATATGGATGAGAATTGTGTCTTTCATGATAGGAAAAACAAAACAAAAAAACTAGCACTGGTGGCTGAGGAAAGGAGGAGAAGGAAGGGGAGGAGAAAGAGAAAGAAAAGGAGGAAGAGGAAGAGGTCGTGGAGAAAGAGAATGATGATAATGATGAGGGGAAAGAGGAGGAGGAGGAGGAGGAGGGGAGGAGGAGGAGGAGGAAAAGGAGGAGGAGGAGGAGGAGGAGGAAGAAGAAGAAGAAAAAGAGGATGATGATGATGATGAGGGGAAAGAGGAGTAGGAGGAGTAGGAGGAGGAGGAAGAAAAAGAAGAGGAGAAAGAGGAAGAGAATGATGATGGGGATGAGGGGAAAGAGGAGGCGGAAGAGGAGGAGGATTTGGAGGAACAGGATGATAATGACGAGAGGAAAAGGAGGAGGAGGAGGAGGAGGTGGAGAAGGAGAAGGAAGAGTGGGAGTAGGAGAAGGAGGAGTAGGGAAAAGAGAAGGAGGAGGAGAAAAGAAGAAGAAAAAGAAAAAAGAAAAGAAAAAAAGGAGAAGAAAAGAGGGAAAAGGAAAAATAGAATGAAAAGAAAAAGAAAAAGAAAAAGAAAGTAAAAGAAAAAGAAAAAGAAAACAAAGAGAAAGAGAAAAAAATAATAATAAAAAGAAGAAAAAAACGAAAAAGATGAAAAAACGAAAAAGAAGAAAAGACGAAAAAGAAAAAAGAAAAAGAAAAGGAAAAGGAAAAAGAAAGACAAAGAACAAGAAAAAGAACAAGAAACAAAGAAAAAGGAAAAGGAAAAAGAAACGAGACAAAGGACGACAATGAAGAATAAAATCAAAAGAAGAAAGAGGAAGAGGAAGAGGAAGAGGAAGAGGAAAAAAGAGAAAGCATCAACTGCGTAAAAACAATAAATAAGGAAGAAAGTGGGGGAAAATATACGATGAATGGAAGAAAGAGAGAGAGAGAGAGAGAGAGAGAGAGAGAGAGAGGCGTAGAGAGAGAGAGAGAGAGAGGCGTAGAGAGAGAGAGAGAGAGAGGCGTAGAGAGAGAGAGAGGCGTAGAGAGAGAGAGAGGTAGAGAGAGACAGACAGACAGACAGACAGAGAGACAGAAAAGACGAGATAAATAAATGACATTAAAATGAACATGAAGAAACGAGAGAGGAGGAAAGATCTTATGCTTTTCCCTCTCATCAACCGACCGCCTTGCCAAAGAAAAGCGAAATTTTCAGAAATTCCGCAAATATTGCCCGAGAACGCCACCTTTTGAAGAATCTCCTCCGGTGCTTGATTAAAAGCAAATGTTTCATATTTTATCATCAAAAGGTAGCCAACCCCCCCCCCCCCAACCCCGCCCACGCTCCGTTCCTTACCCCTTTCCCCAAAAAGGAAAAAAAAGGAGAAAGAGAGAAAAAAAGGAAAGGGATAGAGAGATAAGAGAGGGAGGGAGAAAATGTGTTTTCAGTACCTCCGGGAGAGTAAAGTCCCTTGGCTGTTTATTCAGTAGTCATAATCCAGGAAAAGTGAAAGTCGTTTTCACGTGTGTCAATCTCTTCTAAAAAGAAAGAGAGATAGAGAGAGAAAGACATATATATATATATATATATATATATATATATATATTATATATATATATATATATGTCAGGGGTTTGTTACAAGGTTTGAGTAATCCCCTTTTTGATTCTTTTGATTGATCTCCGGATTAGCCACTCGAGGAATAATTAAACTTATGGTAACACACATATGTATATTCAGGAATATTTACAACAATTAAATATATGGTTGACAGGTAATTTGAATTAGTTGTACTCGGTCTTTTGCTGATAATTGTAGGGCGTCAGGAGTCGTATGGCCAAAGCGTGGAGCACCCAGAGTCGTATGGCCAAAGAGTGGAGCACCCAGAGTCGTATGGCCAAAGAGTGGAGCACCCAGAGTCGTATTAACTGCTTCTCTCTCTCTGATTCGACCATAAATGTAAAAGAGGATGTGATCAGTCGAGAAGATCGGAGCTAAGTGACCGTCCATGCTGAGAGGTCACCGACATTGCTTTGGCGGCGGGAACTAAACGCCTCATACACACGTAAACAAACAACCAAATAATCGACCGGCAGTCGGAAACATCAATTAAGGGAAACCATCACTGTTACCTAATAATCCCCTTACATGGCCCCCCAATTTAACTTAAAATTGTAAGATTTTAACTAAGTGGTGTTTTCCATTAATCGATAATTACTGGACATCGACTAAGAAGATCAGCTCCTACATTATTAACACCTTTGATATATTGAATTATGAAGGAATATGCCTGCAAGGCGAGAGACCAGCGCATAAGTCTGCCATTACTATTCTTCATATTCCGTAAATATGTTAATGGCTGTTGATCTGTTTGTAGATAGAATTCTTTACCATATAAATAACACTTATATTTTTCTATTCCCCAAACTATAGCGAGGCATTCGCGTTCTATAACTGCGTAAACGCATCTCGCGGTCTAATAGCGTGCGGCTGGCATAGGCAATAGGCATTAATTCGCCGTTTATTTCCTGCAGAAGGATTGCACCTAAAACCCGTGTCAGAAGCATCAGTTCTTAAGAAAAATGGCTTGTTATGATCTGGCAACGTAAGAATTGGGGCGTTAATTAGTTTCTCCTTCAATAAATTAACACTTGCAATCTGTTCATCATTCCATATTAGCACATTGCTACTGTATTTTCTCAGTAAGACATTAATAGGGAACATTATATCTGCAAAATTAGGAATAAATTTACGGTAGAATGAGACTGTACCCAAGAAGATCTTAATTGTTTTTTCGTTTTAGGAAGAGGCATATCCATTATAGCTTTATTTTAGCATCAAAGGTCTTAAGCAATTATCACCCAATGTGAAATCCTAATACTTAATTTTAGTATATCCAAAGAAGCATTTATCAGGACCTGCAGTTAATCCGTGTAAACGGAGCCTAATAAGCAGGTTATTAAGGTCGGCTAAGTGATCTCCCCAATTAGAATTATGAACAACAATGTTATCAAAATAACATCCGTGTTATTTAGACCCTTAATTACTTTTCTCATTAATCGTACGAACGTCGCACATGCGGTTTTCAATCCGAATGGCAACCTCGTAAATTGCATTAAACCATACTTGGTTGCAAAAGCAGTATATGGCTTAGATCGTTCACTTAAGGGGATTTGCCAATATCCTCGACACAAATCGAGTTCTGTGAAGAATTTATCGGACGTAAAATGCCCCAGTGCTTCGTCCATAGAAGGCATCGGCTCAGCATCAAATTGACTAACATCGTTTAGAGCTCGAAAATCAACACAGAACCTCCAAGTGTTATTTGACTTTTTAACGAGAACAACGGGCGAACAGTACGGCGAATCGGATGCTTCGATCACTCCAAGTTCTTTCATTCTTTGTACTTCCGCCTCGAATGGTTTAATCAAATGGTGGGGAATCGTGTAAGGTTTGCGGTGTACGGGTTCGGTGGTAGTCAATTTTATATCGTGCGTTACTGAGCTAGTTAATCCAGGCTTCTCTGAGAATACATCTTGATATTTATCAAGTAGATTTCGTAATTCTTTTACTTGATCAGATTTTAGATCTGGACCTGTATTGAAATTAGTTACCGAATTACTCAGTACAGATACATCGCACGTGTCATCACTAGCAGGATCATCGTCTATTACACATATCTGGCAAACTTTGAGAATTTCATTTTTTTCCCTTTTAATGAACTTTTTCATCATGTTAATATGGTAAAGTTTAGTTTTACCCTTTACTTTAATCAAGTAATCTACGCCGTTATCGTGGACGTTTAATCACGGGGTATGGGCCTTTCCACTGCATAGTGAGCTTGTTATGTGTCGTAGGAAGCAGAACGAGCACTTCGTCGCCAACGGCGAGAGAGCGTGCTTTAGCGCCGCGATCGAAATAAGTTCTATATAGCTTACTATTGAGGTTAGCATGAGATATGCTAACTGGGCAGATTCCTCTAATTTAGCTCTGAGATCTAACACATACTGATAAGCGTTTTTTACATTGCTATCCAGATTATCGTTGGTCCACAATTCATACAGGATTGTAAGCGGTCCACGAACCCTACGGCCATACAACAGTTCGAAAGGAGAAAACTTCAAAGTGTCATTTGGAATTTCGCGGTAGGCAAATAGCACTGAGGGGATGTATCGGTCCCAGTTTTGTGGTTGTTCAATACATAGTTTCTTTAACATGGATTTTAAAACTGCGTGAAATCGTTCTACTGTACCATTGCAACATGCGTGATACGGGCTTATAGAGAGCCTTAACACATAAAAGTCTATTTATCTCATTCATGAGGTCAGATTTAAACTGCGTGCCTCGGTCTGACAATATTTCTTTAGGATACACGACACGTGAACAATATGTCAATTAGATTTTCTGCGACGGTTACTGTATCTATACTGCGTAGAGGGACAGCTTCAGGGAAACGAGTAGCGCAGTCTATTAAGGTCAAGATATACCGGTGACCTCTTTCTGAAGGTGATAACGGCCTACGAGGATCTATTGCAAACGCGAGCGAACGGTTCATTTATCACGGGCATGGCCACTAATGGTACTTTCTTTACTTTTCCTTTAGGGAAGATCTCTGGCATAGTGAACATGAACGACAAAATCGCTTCACATCGGCACCCGCGCCTGGCCAGAAGAATTTATAAAATATCTTCTCAGATGTTTTACGATGTGAAAAGTGTCCGGCAACAGGGGACTCATGTGCGGTTGACAAAATGGCATGTCTGAACTTACGAGGACAACTAATTGCTTCATACCAATCTCATTTTCATTTTTACTTTTAATGCAAATTCTATAAATGAGATCATTGTCCTTCTCATATTTTACCGTTCTATGTTTGACACTTACTGTATTCCCTCTCTCTACTTTTGACCTTATATCTTTTAGAGTTACGCATTTGCCTTGTTCGTCCATCAGTTCCCGTTTTGTAATATCCTTAATTTATCAATTCTGGTACATTTAAGGCATAAGGTCTAGCAAGGTCAGCTATTTTACCTCCTCGAGTCTGGACTCTCATTACTAGGTCATCAGCACTTGCAAAGTCATGGTTAATGGTTTGAGGTATTGCCGTTATTAGTTTTAACAGTTAAATCTAATGCTGGTATCTTGACCCCGGGTACCATTCCGATTAATACGTCTGTGAATTTGATGGGAGCCGCGACAGCATTCACCCATCCAGTCAAAAATCTACTCTTTATGAAGCACCGTATTTCGGGAAAAAGTCTTGCCGACACCAAGGTCATCATACAGTGTAATTGTCTTTCTTCGTTTTACATGCGGGGAATCAGCGAATCTTTAACTATAATAGTTGAACATCCTGAATCAAAGAGAGCATTAACGGGTTATTAAACAGAGTCGCATCGTCGGTGACACTGTTCTGCGGAGTAAGATCCGATTCAAAAACAAAGTTAACCTTTGATGACACCGACCGCGATCGTTTTAATTCAGGACAATTAGGTCGAATGTGCCCCGTTGATCTGCAGTTGTGACACACCACTTCGGATTTTGCGTCGCGCCTTTCGCTCGTTTCTTCTCTCACAGAGAAAGTCTTCCTCGCTCTAGTATTGCGATGCGCAGCTCTGAATCTATCAGCAGCTTGAGCCATATCAAGAATGTTGTCAAATAATCTCTCTTTTAAAGATATCCGCATATCTAAAGAGCAGTTGCTTAGCAATTGGTCTCTAACAAGAAAGTCGCAAAGGTCATCGAAATTCTCTTTTACCTCACTAAGACTTATCCAATTTCTTAGGTACTGTTCCATTCTAGTGACTAATTGAACATACGACTCTGTGTCGTTTACTTTGCTTTCCCGGAATTTCTTACGATAAGACTCAGCACCTAAGCAATAAGTTTTAAGTAAGGCATCCTTAACCAATTCGTAGGAAGATAGAAATCTTACTAGGCAAATTAATATAAGTTTTTAAGGCTTTCCCTGTCAAATGGGCTCCAAGGTAAACATGATAACGTTCTACCTCCCAATTCTGTAATTCCGCAATCTTCTCAAAACGTACAAGATAATCATGAATATCATCTTTGCCCTCACAAAAGTTTGGCAAATTCAAATCTGGATAAGGAGACCGACTCGCATTAACTACGGAGCCTTGGTTTCCGATGCCTAATTTAGCCAATTCTAGCTCATGTTGGCGTCTCTTCTCCGCTTCTTCGGCTTCAAATTCTAATTTTTTAAATCTCTTTCTTCCGTCTTTCTTCCCTTTCTACTTCTCCTTTATATCTCTCCTCTTCACGAGCAACTAAAGTATTGATATCTGCTGGGGAAATTCCCGCATCTTTGGCGGTCTTTACAATATCTATGATATTGAAAGTTGACATCCTGTCTTATTTTAAACAAAACAATTTTTTTTTTTTTTTTAATAAAACAAACATATGCCTGGGGAACACTATTAAACGATAAAGTTTAATATTAATTAAATTAAACAATTAGTGCTCAGTCTCTTGCTGATTGCACTGATTACTCAAGTCGTTAATGGTAATGGCAAAAATACGACGCCTTACAATTAAGACAAGGTGACGTAACGGAAGTTCAGTCACCGGGCACACCAGTCGTGAATTATAAGCGAATTCTATGACTAAACCCAACCATGTAATTAGATGCACACGAAGTAATTGAACATGGAATAATCGACGAAAACGCGTCGCTTATACGAGTGTGGATGGCAAGTGTGATTCGACAACTCGAACCTTCACAAGTATGACACGAATGCAGAAAAATTACCACTACACACATTCATCACACATCCAACACCAGACTTAGACCATAAAACAGTCTTCACATCCTCCATTTAGTTGCCTCTCTCCGCTCAGCACAGCCGGTCACTTTCTCCGCCCTTCTCGTTACAAACTGGGGATACACAAAAAAAAAATTAATAGCATCGATAATCTAACCTCGAGTTTTGGCTAATGTGGATCAATCCTACTCACTGCGCCACTTTGTCAGGGGTTTGTTACAAGGTTTGAGTAATCCCCTTTTTGATTCTTTTGATTGATCTCCGGATTAGCCACTCGAGGAATAATTAAACTTATGGTAACACACATATGTATATTCAGGAATATTTACAACAATTAAATATATGGTTGACAGGTAATTTGAATTAGTTGTACTCGGTCTTTTGCTGATAATTGTAGGGCGTCAGGAGTCGTATGGCCAAAGCGTGGAGCACCCAGAGTCGTATGGCCAAAGAGTGGAGCACCCAGAGTCGTATGGCCAAAGAGTGGAGCACCCAGAGTCGTATTAACTGCTTCTCTCTCTCTGATTCGACCATAAATGTAAAAGAGGATGTGATCAGTCGAGAAGATCGGAGCTAAGTGACCGTCCATGCTGAGAGGTCACCGACATTGCTTTGGCGGCGGGAACTAAACGCCTCATACACACGTAAACAAACAACCAAATAATCGACCGGCAGTCGGAAACATCAATTAAGGGAAACCATCACTGTTACCTAATAATCCCCTTACAATATATATATATAAATATGTATACACACACACACACACACACACACACACGCACACACACACACACACACACACACACACACACACACACACACACACACACCACACACACACTATATATGTATATATATATATATATATATATATAATATATATATATATATAATATTAATATTATGTATATCAC
>NC_051420.1:31150469-31153818 GCF_015228065.2 Penaeus monodon | reverse complement strand
CTGATGCTATGCTACCACCTTCTTGTCGACCATCCAGGGCCTGCAGTGAGGAAGCTACTGGACAGCAGCCACGTCTGCCTCCATCAGTTGCCTGTGGGCCCAAAGCCTCTTGCATTGTGGAAAGCATACCCGACCTCTCCAGTAAAAAACAACCACCCCTCAGAGATAGGAGAGACGTTACTGGACCTCAGCAGATGCAATCCTACACAGCTGCGTGTCCCCCCCCCCAAACCCCCCCCCCCAACTCGGGGCTGACCCCCCCCCCGGGTCTGTGTGTATGTATGTACAGGCATTGCATATCTTACATAGATATGTATATATTGTTGTATTATTATGATTTATACTATAGATTACATTTATATATATATATATAGTTATGAGATAGTCGGCAATCACAAATGAGCAATTCCAGGTGTGAAATTCCTAGTGATTAGTGCGAGCGTAAAACTCGCCAGAGCGTGATCCTCTCGAAGCCGGTCCTTGAGGTTTCCCGAGTTTCGCCTGGCCTCTTGGTGGCGGTCTTGCTTTCTAGGCGGGGAATAACTGACACTGGCCGCTTCCACTTCCGCGTACCGCTTCCACTTCCGATACCACTTCCACTTCCACCGCTTCCTCCACTTCCGGTACCACTTCCACTTCCACTTCCACCGCTCCCTCCACTTCCGGTACCATTTCCACTGCCGCTTCCACTTCCGGTACCACTTCCACTTCCGATCCGGTTCCACTTCCACCGCTTCCACCCTTTCCGGTACCGCTTCCACTTCCACCGCTTCCTCCACTTCCGGTTCCCACTTTCCACTCCACGCTTCCCTCACTTCCACCATACCTGCCTTGACCTGGACCTACCACATGGACCAGTTGCCGGGAAGCCAAGTAGAGGGTACAATATACCATGGTTGGAAAAGTGGATTGCCTAAACCTGGGGACCGCCTGGTCTTCCGACGCAACTTGCACAAGATTAGCCATAAAGATCTCGACATCCTTCGGACACAGTTTACAACGCAGCAAGTGAGCGAGACTTGCTCTTGGGTCGCAGACACGTTATACGAAAATACTTTTAGATGATGACGGCCTACTTGAGTCGACTTTCTTTTCATGCTCATATATATTTGTAAAGCCTTGATGTGGAGTGTTTTTGAGCGATTTCCAATGTCAAAAGGTTGTTATAGACTGCGTAATATTATGTGAAAAAAATGTAGGATAGTTATGATAGGCCTCCTTCATAGTAATGCATAATTTGCTGGTATGATATATATTATTTTTATTGTAAATAATGATATTGCTGTTCCTTTTACAGTGAATCATGGTTATTACCACTACCGTATAATTTCAAATAATCGTTATGAATATGTGCTTATCATTACTCATTATTTTAATATTTGATTTTTATTGCTCCATCTGTATCCTACAACTTAAGCAGAACTAACAACAACAAGCCTTTGCTCTTACCCATTCCGTGCAGGAAATCCTTGCGCCGGCCAAAAGCACCGACAGGAGTAGAAGCACGCCCAGTCTGATGGAAGGAACGTAGATAATGTGTATGTAGTCCTGCGCGAAGAAAGAATATGCTTGAATATATCCTGTGTATGTGTCTGTGTGTCTGTTCGCTTGAGTAAACTGAATTAAATATTGTATACATTCATTTATAAATTCTATAACTATTTATATACATATATCACTATAATATGTACAAAGGTACACACAAACATAGATATATTACAATATATACACATATAGTATTCTTATATAGTAAATGCATACCTGTGTTTGTGTAACCTTTGTATAAATGTATGTCGTATGTGTATAGTATATGTATGATAATTATTTTTTTCAAGGAAACTTTCTTTCGTATGTACATATTTTGTGTCGATTCTCTGTATTAGGAGTTATATAGATATAATGATTTTTGTTATGCCAATATGTGATATAGATTTGTTTTATGTATTCTTGCTTTTTGTTGGACGTGTATCTTATTTTTCATGCACTACACTGTCCTCTGGGCATCTGTTTTTTGTTTTCCCCCTTCGGAGGCAACGCCTAGCATGTTATGAACTGTGGCAGGGAATTTGGCTTGTGTTTGCCTTGATTCCCTTTTTTTTGTGCAAACTATTGACAGCTGTGAATATTGATTAGAAACAGCTCTTTCTGTAGTGGGTAGTATCGTTAATGGTTCAATGATGTTAATTTAAAGGGATTTAAATGTATATGGCTTTAAAATCAGCACAAGGCAGATCAGTGTCTTTTTACTGTTTAGCCATAGTGAATTTTCTCCATGATATACTGAATGTGAAATTTAGGTTCTTGAATCGAATAATGTATATTGTGGAAATTGTTTTTGTGTAGAAAAGAAATATGTGATTATTGAAGATTTCTTTGTAGTTCTAATTATTTAATTTTTGTTGTTTTGTTTTACTAGTGTCTAAAGTTAATTTGCATAAGTGTACGATTAATCTTTTAGTCTGCATTTTTTTTATGTTCATTTTTACATTTCGCTTGCAGGTTGGATCACATGAATAGTGATTTGGTTGCATGTACCTTCCGAGTCTCCCTTATCCAGTATCCTAGCATATTAGCATTTTGCAATACACATATCTCTTTGTCGATAGATATGTGTGTGTGTCGCTTGCGATTGAATATGCGTGTGTGTGTGTGTGCGCGCATATAATCTGTTTCCTTCAGTAAAAGTAGGTAAAACGAAGGTTATTCACTTTTTTCTTGGTTTATCACAAACAAGAGAGGGTACTTGGATAACAATAAGAATTTTACAGGCCTTAAGAGTAAAATTGTTGAAAACCAATTGCTTAGGGGACTTTAATTGGCCGTAAGTTCTAGGTTGTTTAGTTCTGTTTTCGAATTCTTGATCAGTCAGGTGTTTACATGTACACCACACACTCACTCACTCACACAACCCAAACACACTAAAAACACACCAATACACCACTCAAATGGGGAGATAATTACCAGATCTCTAAAAATAGTTGATGGTTTTAAATTTATCAACTCAACTTAATTTGAAAATCTCAAAGAATTGTTTAAGTAATGTTAATTTCCTATACTATGTTCTTTTATACCTTTTTATGAATGAGAGTACACTTTTATTGCTGAGGTTTTAATAGAAATGCGTAATATCATTTATATACACTTAGTTGCCCTAAATGCATTCTAAAAAAAAAGTTGGATAGATTTGAAGTAGCAGTGACTTCGATTTTCAGACATTATAGGCCGCGGTAAAACTTGAGAATCATTAATACTGATACTTCCCATGACACCCAAAAAATATTACTAATTCAAAGCAAACACCACCACACCCACAAAAGTTTACATCGCTTTCCGATAGCATTTCATTCCA
>NC_051420.1:31135469-31140469 GCF_015228065.2 Penaeus monodon | reverse complement strand
ATCAACTTTTCTTTTTTTAGAATGCATTTATGGCAAAAAACTATTGTATATAAAGGATAATTACGCATGTCCATATAAAAACCACACAATAAAAGTGTACTCTCATTCATAAAAAGTATAAAGAACATAGTATGAGGAAAAGATTAAACTTACTTAAACAATTCTTTGAGAATTTTCAAATTAGTTGAGTTGATAAATTTAAAAACCAAAATCAACTATTTTTAGAGAGCTGGTCAATAGCTGACCCCATTTGAGTGTGTATGTGGTGTTATGTGTGTGTGTGTGTTGCGAGTGACAGGGAGTTGTGTGTGTACTGTAAAACACACTGGACTGACAAGAATTCGAAAACAGAAAAACTAAACAACAGAAATTACGGCCAAAATAAAGTCCAACTAAGAAATGGTTTCAAACAATTTTCATCTTAAGCACCTGTTAAAATTCTTATTGTTACCAAGTACCCTCTCTTGTTTGTGATAAACCAAAGAAAAAAATGTGAATAAAATTCGCTTACCTACTTTTATGAAGAGGAAACAAGATTATATGGCGCGCAACACAAACACACGACATATTCAATCGCAAGCACACACACACATATCTATCGACAAAGAGGATATGTGTATTGAAATGCTAATACTGTAGGATAATGGATAAGGGAGACTCAGGACAGTACAGCACCAAATCATATTCATGTGATCCAACCTGCAAGCAAAAGGTAAAAATGAACATTAAAAATAATGCAGGACATAAAAAGATTAATCGTACAGTAGCCAAAAGTAAACATTTTAGACACTAAGTAAAACAAAACAAACAAAAAATTAAATACTTAGAACTAAACAAGGAAATGCTTCATAAGCAAATATTTTTTCTACACAAAAACAATTTCCACAATTACATATCCTATTCAAGAACCTAAATTTCACATTCAGTATATCATGGAGAAAATTCAGCTATGGCAAACAACGTAAAAAAGACACTGATCTGCTTGTGCATGAATTTTAAAGCCATATACACATTTAAATCCTTTTAAATTAACATCATGAACCATTAACGCTACATACCACCTATTAGAAAAGATGCTGTTCTAATCAATATTCACAGCTGTCAATAGATTTCAAAAAAGGGAATCAAGGCAAAAACCCAAGCCAAAGCCTGCCACAGTCATAAAATGCTAGGCGTGCCTCGAAGGGGGAAAAAACAAAAAACAGATGCCCAGAGACAAGTGGTAGTGCAGAAAATTCAGACTACACGTCAAAAAAAGCAAAGAAATACATAAAACAAATCTATATCACATATTGCAAAAAAAAATCATTATAAATATATAACTCCTAAATACAGAGGAAATCAACACAAAATAATGTACATACGAAGAAAGTCTTGAAAAAAAAATAATTATCATACATATATATACACATGTACTAAATTTACTACAAGGTTACACAAAAACACAGTATGCATTTACATATATACGAATACATATATGTGTATATATGTGCTTATAATATGTATGTGTGGTGTACAACTTATGTACATATATCGTGTAGATATATTTATTAAATATTATAGAATTTATATAAATGAAGTATACAAAATATTTATTCATCATTAACTCAAGCGAACAGGAACAAAGGACACATTACCACAGGATATATTCAAGCATATTCTTTCTTCGCGAAAGATGATAAATAAACATTATTCTCGTTCCTTCCATCGACTGGGCGGCTTCTACTCCTGTCGGTGAGCTTGGACGGGCGCAAGGATTTCCTGCACGGAATGGTAAGAGTCAAGGCATGGTTTTGTTAGGTCTGCTTAAAGTTGTAGGAGAATGAGATTGGAGCACTAAAAAATCAAAATATTTATAAAATAATTGTAGTAAGCTAAGCAAAATATTCATAACGGATTATATTGAAAATTAATCCGGTAGTGGTAAATAACCATGATTATCATGCAAAAGGAACAGCTATCATATTTACATAAAAAATCATATATATTACATAACAGCAAAATTATGCATCTAATAATGATAGTGAAGGCTATCATAACTATACTAAATTTTTTTCACATAATATTACGCATTCTAAAAACAACTCTTGGACATGGAAATCGCTCCAAAACACTCCACATCAAGGCTTACAAAATATATATGAAGCATATGAAAAAAGAAAATGTCGACTCAAGTAGGCCGTCATCATCTAAAGGATTTTCGTAGAACGTGTCTGCGACCAAGAGGCAAAGTCTCGTCACATGCGCGTTTGTAAAACTGTGTCCGAAGGATGGCGAGCATCTTTGGCTACTCTTTGCAGTTGCTCAGGAAGACCGGCGGGTCCCAGGTTTAGGCAACTCCATCTTTCAACCAGTGGTATTTGTACCCGTTCTACTTGTCTTCCCCGGCAACTGTCCATGTGGTGGCAGGTCAAGGAGGTGATGGTGGAAAGTGGAGGAAGCGGTGGAAGTGGAAGTGGAACCGGAAGTGGAGGAAGCGGTGGAAGTGGAAGCGGTACCGGAAAGGGAGGAAGCGGTGGAAGTGGAAGCGGCAGTGGAAGTGGAAGTGGTACCGGAAGTGGAGGAAGCGGTGGAAGTGGAAGTGGTATCGAAAGTGGAAGCGGTACCGGAAGTGGAAGCGGCAGTGGAAGTGTATTCCCCGCCTAGAAAGGCAAGACCGCCACCAAGAGGTCCAGGCGAGAACTCGGGAAACCTCAAGGACCGGCTCAGAGGATCACCTCTGGCGAAGTTTTCGCTCGCACTAATTCAATAGGGAATTTCACACTGGAAGTTGCTCATTTGTGATTGCCACTATCCATAACTATATATATATATATATATGTATATATAAGTATAAATCATAATAATAAAAAAATATATACATATATATGTAAGTATGCATGCATGTACATACATACACACCAGACAACAAACACACACAACACAACACACACCCACATTACATATATATATATATATATATATATATATATATATATATGTATATAATATACAGATATGAACACATTCTGAATATATATATATGTGTGTATATATATACTATACAAGATATATATATATATATATATATATATATATATATGCATATATACACACTTATATATACATGTATGTGTGTGTGTGTTCGGGTACACACATACACACTCACAGACATACACACAGAAACACACACACACACAAACACTCACACACACACACACACATACGAGGGGGCTTCAAAAAGTTCTTGGAAAAAGTCCATAACTAATAATCACATTGAAGATTTTTTATTTGAATGCAACTGAACATTCTTTTACTTAACGTGGTATAACGTGTTTAAACCACAAAAACCAGAAATGCATGCAAATAACTCATCGCCGCCAGTGAAAGTATCCACCTCTTTAAGCAACATGGGAATCCACCAAAATCGAGCCAGGACACCACATTAAATTGACAACTCGGTTGGGAGAAAACAACGGCAAATTATTGATGCTCTGGAACAGTTAGGGTGATAATGGCCCCCAAAGAATCAAAAACCTACAAATGTATAAATCGGTTCAGAAGTGGAAGAAACGAAATCGAGCCCGGCAGTGGTAGCCCATTAACGTATGGTTGTGTAGACATCATTGATGTCTGTTCGTGACATGACTGTATTGAATAGACGAATAACCACTGGATCAGTTTAGCGGACACGCCTCAAGAATCTCTATGGGTTCTGCAATACAATACGGTGGAGTCAATCGTGGAAAAATGTCGGATACGTGCATATTTATATGCTCCCCAAAAAGACAGCGTCCCCCCTTGCTATACTTAAGTAGTATGCACTTGCAATTATAAATGAGCATCTTGAAATTTTGTTCAATGCATCATGAATGATTACACTGAGGGTCCTTGCAGCCTGGGAACAGAGCCAGGATGTGCTTTGGTTGTTATATAAAAAACCAATATTTCTTTCAGCACAAGGATTGTAGGAGGGATCATGACTGGGCTAGCAATACGCAAACTGAGCTGGCAGGAATACTCATAGCCACCGAATTTCTATTGAATCAAGGCTCTGGGGTAATTTTCTGAACACTAGACAAAGTTGCAGGTAATATCGCAAATGACATCATGATAAACGTGTATCGTGCAAAAGAACGAGGCCATGATATACGTTTGTGTGGATTCCATCGCATGTTGGAATCCATAGGTAGACATGCTGATCACCTAGCAAAGTCAGCGTGTGACAAGCAAAGTGTGGATATAGATCATGGGGCACCTATTTCTAGGATCTTATACAGCATTAAAACTTCTTTCAAAAAGGACTTGACTGGGTTGGTTAATTCTCAACGCCCTGAAAGCTGTGCATAGAGCCCACTATGACCGGTTTTTAGGCAGTGATTCAGCATCTATGGTTTGGTATAAACAAGAAACAAGACCGTGTGATCTTGTGACCGCAGAATCAGGCTTGGATTTAGATTGTATTGGAAGGTCAGTTGCAGTTGTAATGTCGAAGGAAACTGTTTGTAAACTGTGTTGTAATGAAGAATATAAGCAAAACTTGTACATTATTAATCTCAGAGTGCCATGTGTAACAGCCCTTCAGACCAGCTAGCATGAGGTACGGAGAACTATGCAAAACTATTCAGATCATCTAGTCTTAGAAGATTTATACTTATGCTGTATCTAGATTGGAATGTAGCTATCACAGGACCGCATATCAAATGTAGTAATGCCTTTCCGGGCCCAAGCTGTAGGCTGGCGGGCAGTTGAGTAGAATAAACGGACTATGTAATGTCCTTTCCTTAACTGATATAGTACTTATCACAATAATGTAATAACCTAAAATTGAAATGTAATACTATTATATGTTATAATCATGCATCAAATGTACCACAGCTTACCCACGCCTGTGCCAAGATCAACAGCAAACAAAGGTAGATCTTTCAATGTACTTAAAAGCTGGTATCAACGTTGGCAGAAGTGCACTGACCTCTTTGGAGCATATGTTGAAAAATAAACATTATAAACTGAAAACTTGT
>NC_051420.1:31122969-31132969 GCF_015228065.2 Penaeus monodon | reverse complement strand
ATAATAATAATATATATATTTTATATTAGACCATATAATATATATATATAAATATATATTATATATATATGAGAGGTAGCTGGTGCAACTCGATACAGCTAAAACATCAGCGTTGAAAAAATTAAGCAAAGCATCACTATAGGCTGGCATACCAGGAGCATACTATAAGAGGCTCCTTGTCCTTATGTTTAAAAAAGGAAAAGTCTTTATCCAATGCGTCTTGTTCGTTTGTATATCACTGTGTCGTTTTCGTATGATATGTTTGTTTGGTGTTTCTCTACGGATGCTTGAGGGAGAAGAATACATCACATTAGAAACTCAAGTAGGTTCATTGGAGCTCAGCTCTAACAAAAAAATAAAAAGGAGAAGTTCTTCATAGTATTGCCCCACGAGTCAGCTTATGCCCGAGAGTGCTTCTGCCAGACGTGTGACTACAGAGGCAAAAGTAAACATATAGGCGATATGCTACACAGCAATATTAAACTAAAACATATTTCTTCTGATCTTTCCACATGGGTCACATATCACACAAAAGGCAGTATTATATGTAATTAATTCATATAATTATCACGTACGAGAATATTGTAAATCATAAATCCGTATATGGCGGTATCACAATATGACACCCAGAAAATCAAAATAGTATCACAACTCACTTTAATATCACAACCCACATCTCTCTCCCCCTTTACGTTCACTAGCGGGGTCTTGAACGGACTTTGATTGATGGCGTTTCCGAACGTCGCGGTTCAACAGGCACAGATGAGGCGGAGATCCAGGTCGTGTATCATCTGACAGCTGTTCTTCAGATCAGTTTTGAGTGTCCAATCATGAAACTGGGTAAGGGCGCAAGAAACCGTCGATGCCGCCACAGTATACGGCCACTTGGAAGCCTGATGTGATAATCCACGTAGATTTGCCATAACCCATGACAATGCCAACGTATCCCAAGGCTTGGATGTGGGATCCTGGAATTGCACATGAGCCCCAACTCTAACTTGGAAGTGAGTGGATTGCGAAAGCATGGTGCGGTCTGCCACGTCCTTAGCTCGTACCTGCCAGTAACGGACGGTCACAGTCTTCAGCCTTGATCTAACACTCCTTCATGAAGACACTCGATTGGGCAGGCACACAGGACGAAGGGGCATACCAAACAGAATCTTGAGCAGGAGAACGACCAGGGAAATTCGCAGGGGTTACACAATTCCCAATAAGCTCTGTCGAAACTCCTTACAGTCCCAATATTCCCCTTGGTGCTGTCTTCATGATCAGATTACTTGAATTTCTTCACAGCGCCTCGCTTGCTGTTGACTGTGGATAATAGGGACTTGACATGACATGACGCACACTCCCCCATTGCTGAAGAAAGGATAGAAAAAATTCTCAGTGGAGAACTGGGGTCACCATTGGTACGCCATGCGAACTGTGGACACCAAGATCACGGAACATGTGCGAAAGAATCTAAGCTGAAGCACTTGTGCATACTTCCACACGGGATTGACAAACTGGCTATCCAGAAGTCGTCAGCATACACCAAGAAGTGTTCTCAGCAACACTGAAAAGTCAGCTGACACAGACTAAATGCTCTTGTAGATAAGGTATGACTGAGGAATGAAATCGTCACAATACCAAGTCGATGTATTTTGACCACGGTTTCGAGTACATCTTCGTCAGAAATACATGTTATGACGAAAGACGTATCGAAACCGGCAAATACATCTCTGTATTGTGAGATATCATTCTCTTCATAACCTTGCTACACTTGTCAATATGAATACGGTTCATAAATGGTTGTGGGGTCGGTAGGGATCCGTTGTGGCTAGGCGTAGTTGCTGGGTTATGTTCTCACAGCACGACTGTATTCACTATGTCTGCAGTAATGCTGGCCAAAAGGACTGTCTGCTGGGCACGAATGCTTTGTAGCTTCCACACCACAGTGGCTATTCATTCAGGCGAGCCAGGGGTCTACAAGAGTAAAGAAGCAGGACAACACTCTGCCATACAGCAACCAACAAGTCACCAGCATTGTACAACTCATTGCGAATTTTTCCAGTACGTACGCAGGTTTATAGCGGTCTTTGGGGAACACTGACTTTACATGATGAAAGCATCCTGTAGATGCAGCCATAGCAATTCTCAATGAAGAGATCTTCTTGATGTCTATAGCATCTGATGCTTAAAACAGACTGGACAGCATTCAAAGCCGCAATCTTGACAGAAGTGTCCACCTCAGTATTGAAGATACCATCTTCCACGTTGGTGACTAAAGGTGATCGGGAGAGGGCATCAGGAATGCACAAACTCCTTACCTGCATGAAACAAACAGTAAAAATGAGGGTGTGATTTTATCCTTCATGCACTGGAGGACAAAGAATTTTCAATAGGCATCCAGAGAATAATGGTTCAAAATAGGAAAAAACCAATGGACGTGATCTGTCATCAAAATGAGTGCTAAAGTACACGAAGATAGAACTTGCACTTGCGGCTAGCCCAAAACGGACAGCGTGCATTTCCAGTTCGATGGGTACCGTTGTTTCTGTGGTCTGGTCAGAACGAGATCCACATTGCACCATCTTGTATCTTCCAGCACGGGGTCCTGAGCAAAACACATAGCCGAGGGCCCATAGAGTCTGGAGGCGTGGGTTGCTTCTGCAGAAAGTAGGAGGAGCTGAATCAAACGTGAGAGTATGCTGGCTTTGACAAAGCTTGTTTTAATGCAATAAAGCTTTAGTAGTGAGGTCCGCTAGTCCAAGTAAAAGCTCTATCTTGGACTCATTCAGTGGGCGGAGCGGTGCTGCAGTGGTCGAAATCTTGGGTGTAAACAGTTGATTTACCAAGCCCATAAATGACCGAAGGTCTGTTAAGTTTGCAGGGGTAGGAAACTCTGTGATGGTCCTCACCTTCTCTGGGTCTGCTTCAATACTATATCTTGACAGGTTGCACCAACAGAAGGGGCCTCGATGCAGCCACAATGAATTTCTTTGCAATTAAGTGTTATCCCGTGATGACGACAACCTGACAGGACTTTCATTTACACAGTTGAAGGTTGTGAGATGTAGTCCTCATCTAATGTAGGAGAAGTCATCCCACAACTTTGAGCAGTTCATTTACTCCCTGAAGTAACACTGTCACTCGGAGTCACCTCCGGTTCCCAGCAAACATCCATGGGGCCACGGACAATTACCGAAAACGTCCGTAAGGATGATAAATGTAGTTCAGGTGTGATCGTCACTCAGACAGGGGGAAGTTAGCCAATAACCACAAAGAGCATCCACAGTTGTGAAGAACCATGGGGACCGTGATGCTGATACTTCTGATGGCTGTAACTGGGTCGGAGAAGGGGTGGGCAGGGCGAGAGACTTGACTGTTGAGTTTTGACAGGTACAGTGGAATGCGAAAAACCACCACCCACTACTTTTGGGACAATACAACATGGCGGACACAATTCTGAGGGGTTTCTCCTCTACTAGGCTGCAAGATGTCTTGAGTTCACTAATGACTCAAGCTCCTTTCTCGTTTAGTTCCTGAAAAGCCAAAGGAATTATTCTTGGGGTGGGGCATCTGCGAAGGTCGTGTGGCATTATTCCACAGATGAATTCCAATGGGGTTAGCTATCATCGTCTTGAGTGGCCCCCCTGACTGCAAGACCGTCCTTCTTCCCCAAGGCATTCGCATACTGATGCAGGAAATAGTTCCGTGCTTCTTCAAGTGACTTCAAACTGGTCCAGCAGCAAAGGCAGAAATGAGAGGCGTTCAATATTGGTGACTATCCAGCCCATGGACTCGATTGGCCATGTGACACGTCGACATCGCCTGGGGAAATAGTCTGGAACAATCCCCAAATCCTTCTGCACTCCTTCCAAGAGAGCAGTGGGGTCGTAAACGACGGCTGGACATCAAATCCAAAACATGTAGTCGAACGCGTCGCCATAAGGCGATGGTCCACAAACTGATCCAGCTGCTGGTAGTATCTGTGTCCCATCTGCATTGTAGTACACTGTCTTGCCGGTGGTGCCAAGTCTTCCCTTTGAAAGTCCAAAGGACACTAAGAGCTTGAGTACAATGACAGTTGGGTCTGCACCTGTGTCAGGTATCTTGATGGCAAGGACTACTGATGAAATCATTAAGCCGAATTGTATACGCGGGGCTTTAATGGGGAAGGTTGAGGTTTAGGTCCGTGCAGTACAGGTGACACTCCTGGCCATGTGACACTGCAGGGGATACAGAACTTACTACTTTCAAGTTGTGGTTTGTGTCCTCTTCTTTTGTTTCTTAGCTTTGTATTCTTTGGGCAATACATTTATCAGTGTCCCTGATGATTGACAGACCTTGCATCTTTGCATTCCTGGCAGGACACTTTGCAGTAGACTCCAATGGCTCGTTTTGCACAAAGCACGACATGCGGATTAGTAGTGGTCTACTGCATAGACTTTTCATGTGATGACCACAAGCAGTGCAGGACTTTATTAGGCAGAGGTCGGAGCTTGGTCTCATCTTAGGGACTTTGCTTCAGGGCAGCCTTTTTCATCTTTTATATTGAGAAAAACAGAACGTGATGAAACTGTGTCCTCAAAGCAGATGATGCTGTCTCTGAGATTCCATGAGACTGCATTTATCCAAAACTCCTGCAATGTCGCGAAAAGTCCATCTGAATGAGCTTCTGGATAGTTCCTTACACGTATTACCATAGTATGCCGTCTTTCATACAATCCTACAGCCATGTATGGCCTGAGCTTCAAAGGTGCTACTCCCGTGGACAAGATTTTCAGCCGTATCCAAAAGTCATCGAAGCACTGCCGTCGCTTGCTTTTACTCGGGAGAAGTGCATTCCGTCACAGGCGCCTCTATACAGCATTTTGATATGCTCCTAAATCTTGTCAGCACATCATCTACTGAACATGTTTGAGTCTGGCAGGCACATTTAAACTTGTGCTCCAGCACCCGTCGA
The DNA here is from genome assembly GCF_015228065.2 of Penaeus monodon. NCBI lineage: Eukaryota > Metazoa > Arthropoda > Malacostraca > Decapoda > Penaeidae > Penaeus > Penaeus monodon. The sequence goes on along the minus strand of NC_051420.1, from coordinate 31,128,021 downwards.
TCTAGGTGTAGGCACTTGCCTTAGATGTAGTGCTGCTTTGATGATGGCAGCTAAGGAGAGCCACCAGATGACGCATAATCGGACCATCCGGGCGCTTCCTTCCCGAAAATGTTGGGAGACTTCGAATCTCGCTGATAATGCTTTCGGAGGTGTATTGTTGCCTTCGGGGGTCGGCGGAGTGGTGAGAAGCAATTAGACGCAGCCGGAACTGCTCACTAGCGATCTTGCAGTTGGAATTCTATGGGCTACTGGGGAGGTGAGGCGAAGATGCTCCTGAAAAGGGCAGATTCCCTCATCCCTGCGGCTTCCTCTTCCTTGCCGACGGGCTTCCTCTTCCTTCCGACGGGCTTCCCCTCGCCTGTAACGATCGTCCTCTTCCTTCCTACGGGCCTCCTTCGCGCCTGCAACGATCGTCTATTTCACTCCGACGGGCTTCCTCTCGCTTGCGACGATCTGCCTTTTCTTCTCTCCGCGGGCTCTTCTCGTCTGTAACGATCTTCCTACCTCCTTCCGACAGCTTTTCCCTCTTTTCATCCCTTCTGTATATCCACTGGAGCAATGTAGTAATATCTGTGGAGGCTGGGATGCTGGCACCTGGCTCCTTCAGACTCTTCAGGCTAGAGTCTGGTTTTGCAAGGTCGCCATTACTGGCCTCTTGCGGTTCTTTCATTAACCATTGTACCGTGGTAAGGGTATCAGATAATACAGCAAATTCGAGCAAATCGTGAAATTCCGTCCAGCAGTGTGGGGGAAGTCGAGTGAGTCAATGGGCCGTGACGGACACGCCGGGCACGGGCGGGTAGGAGAGCCGCAAGGCGAAAGATATCAGTCGTCACGACGCGTGCAGAGAGTGTAAAAGTATGTGTTTCGCTCCTACGATCTTCAATATTGCTTCGATTCGGTCCCTTATGCTTGCTTAATTAAGGTAGCACTTTACTAAAAACATAGCCAACAGCACAACACTAAACTTCACTATAGACCAAATTAACTCGCACTAATGAACTCCACACCTGAGCGGGTGTTACTGGAGCGGCAATGAAGGGTGGACTGAGGGCACGGGCAGGCGAGGGGAATGGGGCCGAGGCTGGCGTCGAAAACTGAATAACTGGTCACTGCGCCATGTTGTATACTCACTGTGATCGTGTTCAGTATACTATGTTGTTGGGTTTGTTTCTCTACGATGCTTGAGGGAGAAGAATACAACCAAAATTAAAACCTAAAGTAGGGCATTGGAGATCGCTCTAACAAAATAAAAGGGAGTTCTTCATGTCTTTTGCCCACGCGTCAGCTTCTGCCCGAGAGTGCTTCTGCCAGGAAGTGTGAACTTACAGAGACCAAATAAAATATTGTAACTCTACCAAATTGTACAGAGAATCTCACTCTTTTATAGAGGCGATATCTTAAACAGCAATATAAATTAAACATAATCTCTATCTTTCCACTGGGGGAACACCTCCACAAAAGGCAGTATATATGTAATACTCATACTAATTATCACAATATACGTAAGATAATATGTTCATCATATCCAGTATATGGCGGTATCCCAATATGGCACTCACAGCCTCACCATAGTATCACAATCACTTTATTTATCACAACCACAGGTCCTCTCGGAAAATTTCATGGACTATAACCCAAATTACTGGGAGGATAAGTCCCCAGAAGGGATATCAGAGCGTTGATTGATGGGAATTAACCTAAGAGATCAGCCGAGGCGACGTGATTCAAGGAACAGACAAAAGTGGAAGATATACTGGTGAAGCAGCAAAAAAGGAAAATGGCAATAGCGGAGGTATATATGTCGGAGGCAGGACGAGGAGATGGACAAAGAAAAGTAACAAACTCGGCCGGTTCATAACCTAAAGAGTCAAGGTCCAGACCAATGGACAAGATGCATGACGAAAATAACTGTTTGGAAACAACAAAACGCAAGGCAAAGTTGTTGAAGATATGGAGCAGGGCCTACATCATGCAATGGATTATTCAAGCTCAGGTCATTAGATGAAAAAAAATATATATACATTATGGATGCATATAATGGTGTGTGTGCGTGTATATATATATATATATATAATGAAGATAATATATATTTTTTTATTATATTATATATATAACATACATACATACACACAAACACACATAATATGTGTGTGTGTTTTGTGTTTTCCTTAATACATTAACAGATATGATGCAATATTATAACATATCCATCCATATGTATATACGTAATTATACATACATACATATATATTATATATATTATATATATATTATATATATATATATATATATATATATATATATATGTGTGTGTGTGCGTGTGTGTGTGTGTGGGTGTGGTGTGAATTTGATGCTATGCATGCACAAAGACACACAGGACACACACACACAAATGCACTATATACGTTGTATATATACATAATAAAAACTGATTTTCTTTGTATACACACAACAGACAAAATCATATATAAAGATATATATACATGTGTGTGTGTGTGTGTGTATATAGAGATTTTAGTTTCGATTCGCCAACCACTATTTCCAGTTTTCGAGCCAATGCCTATAGGCGAAAATTGTACATTACTTGTACTAAGGACTTGTACATATATGTATATTATAATTGTTATATGTAAGGCGCGGTGGACCAAATGGTTAGAGCGTCGGACTCAAGACTGTCACGACGGCAATCTGAGTTCTAGGGTTCGAGTCACCGGCAGGCGCGTTGTCCCTGGGCAAGGAACTTCACCTCGATTACCTACCTAGCCCACTTGGTGGCCAAGCCAAACCCAAGTCAGTGCTAGTCCCAAGCCCGGATATAAAATAGACGAGAATGATTACTTATAAAAAGGTAACACCGGCCACCTCGTGGAAAGGAACTGGGGAGGGTACCAGGTACTCACTCCCAAGAGCATCAGACATGAAAACTAAGTCATATGTGTGTGAACACAGGGCTCAGACATGAACCTACGTAAAAGAAAGAAGATAAATGTATATATTTCTTCTATATATCTGGTATATTTATATGTATGCACATATATGAATATATATGTCTATTTGTATGTGGATATCACATATGTAATTATATATATATATATATATATTATATATAATATATATATATATATATATATATGTATGAACATACATTCATATTTACCTACACACACACATATATATAAAACACACAAATACACGCACAAGGGCAAAAATTACAACATACACAAACTCATTTGCGTGTAAGCGTATTGTGTGTATATATATACATACACGCACACACACACTATACACACACACATACACACATATATGTATATGTGTGTGTGTGTGTGTAAGTGTAATGTGTGTAAGTGTGTGTGTAAGTGTGTGTGTGGTGTCTTGTCGTGTGTGTTGGGTGGGTTGGTGGGGGTGTGCGTATTGAATTATATATATACACACCTACGCTTACACGCATATGAGTTTGTTGGATGGATGTATTTGCACTTGTGCGGGTATTTGGGTGGTTATAGTCGGACATATATATTGTGTGGTGACAACACACACACACAGATATATATGATAATACACACACTCAGATAATATATCTATATCTATATATATATATATATCTATAATTAACTATACTATATATATAATTATTATATATATATGACACACACACACACAGAGATCTATGATAACATATCACACACTCAGAGATATATATATCACACACACCACACACCCAAATATATATATATATATATATATAATATATATATATAATATATATATATATGATATATATAAACATATTCATACACATAAAATACACACACACAAACAGACACACAGCACACATAAAAACACATACTATATAAGAAAATATACATATTTTACGCCCGGCCGGCCTCGTCTCCTGCCACCAACACAAGGCAGGGTAGGCAGACGGCGTGCTATCCAACCGGGTGTGAACAATGAAAGCTCCAAGAGGCACGAGCACCACAGCGTCCCAGAACACCAGGATGGGAAACGCCAAGTGGCGAGGCAGGGCACGAAAAAATACAAAAGAAGTTTCCTTTATTACACAGGTTATTTACCCGTACACTTTTCTATAGGCCAATACAGGGGAGAGCAACCAAGCATGTCACACTGCACGTACAGCTTTAACAGGGCAAACAAAGTTATATCAGGTCACAAGGGCACACAGAGGTCTTCACAGGAGCCAACAACGCGTCTCCCGCTGTTCATCCGCTACCTCCCTCACAGCCAGCTGCGTCATGTTTGCCAGGTCCCTTCATGTTAACACATGCCAGGTTTTCCTTTTCATGTTACACATGTTTTGCACAGAGACAAAGACCCGCTTGCGTTGCAATATATATATATATATATATATATATATATATATATTATATATATATATATATTTTATATATATATATTGAGGACAAGACATGTATAAATAAATAAATAAATAAACAAATGTAATAAAATATACATGTGTGGTGTGTGTAATTTTGGTGTATGCTTGTATATGTGTGTGTGTGTAATTTGTGGTGTTTCTTGTATATGTGTGCGGTTGTGTTTATCGTGTATTATATATATATATATATATAATATATATATAATACTATATATTATATTTTATAATATGTATGATGTATGTATATGTATATATATATATATATATATATATATATATATATATATATACATATAGCAAAAAAGACGAAGCATACGTAAGTAGTTTTAACGTTTACAGCTGTTATCGTATACTTTAATACAATTAGATACACACGACTGTTTGTAAAGATATGCCTGAACTTTCTGATTGCCCAAAATAAATCATTAAATTCATTCAAGAAAATTACATTTTTATGACGTTTCCTGAAATGTTGAATTCATGACTCATTAGAATTAAGAGCGATCATGTCATCTTTTCGGATATAAATACGAAATGTCGATGAGGTCACAACACAGGCCCGGGCTTTGGGGTTCCTGCATTCCACTTTCCTTTGGTTCAAGTTTGAGCTGCAGTTGCCATCATAGGTAAGGCTGAAAACTTCAATAAAA
>NC_051420.1:31107764-31122869 GCF_015228065.2 Penaeus monodon | reverse complement strand
TAGGTATTCCTTTTTTATAAGCATGAAGGTGCAAACATATAAATGTGTAATCGCTTTTTACATTACCAGAAAATTTAAGCCTGTTATTTGTTTTCCGCCCGCCCAAAATATCAATAGTTGCCACATGGAAATTGCCGTCAATGGTTTTAAAGCCCTGTTTAGTCGTTTGGTGAGTGAAGTGAGTGCCCATACCCAGGAAGAAAGAAATATTCAATGGAGAAACCCACCTACCCTGCAATAATAAATGATCGCCCCTGGAGATATCACCGCGATGAAGAAACGGTTAATTCTGTAATCCACAGGTGACAGACTGTCATTTAAGAGGAGGATACGACCGAAAACCAAAAGAATTATCTTCCAGACAGCTCTGACTTATCGCTACATAGAGGTCCTGACACATGCCCTATCAAACATCCAAGAGCTGCCACCGGTGAAGTGATTTTATCTAATATTTTCTCATCTTTGCACGGTTTCGATCTTGGCACGGGTCATCGCACGGTGAGAGGAGTTTGTTGGCATGCGGTAGTAATCAGACAATTGAGAGTTTTTCCCTCGTCTGAACCGCCTCCGTTATATGCTGACTTGATTCTCTCATTGATTTAACAGAAGCGATGAGGATTCGACAGCATGCAGTGATAGTAATGCGGGAAACGGGTTAGAATTTTTCCTTGTCATCTCCCATCATATGTAAGGTTGGGAAAATAATGTGTGTGTGTGTGTGTGTGTTGTGTGTGTGTGTGTGTGTGTGTGTGTGTGAGTGGTGGTGTGTGTGTGGGGGGGGTGCAAGCGCATTGTATAGTGTTTATACAATCAAAAATAAAAGCATATATTGTAAAACGAGTTTTTATAACCCTTTTTACACTTAATTGTATTCTTATCTCTGGTACAGTGAGAGAGGACCCAGAAATTATCGGTCTTTAGCAGACCTGTGTGACCTATTTATTTTGATTTTGACAGTTTCAGTCATTGGGAGAGCGGTTTCCCTCGTCTGAAAACAGAATCAATTCTCGATCTCGGTACAATTTTTAAACATGGGAATATTGCGGTGTGGGGGGGGGGAGCCACGGGTGAGTCATCTGTAGCATCTGCCTACGGTAATGATTTCGGTTAGGGGTTTTGGTCATCTTTCTGTTATGATTTTACTATTTTGGACTGTAAGGGTGCGTGTTAGTCATCATTAGCTACGGTCTGGGGGTTTACCTCGTATCATTAACCTGCTTTCACTCTCGAAAGGTTGTGTGGTTACGCTGTGATCATTATCTGTGTCACCTGTCACCTGCATTGGGGGGATACTCGTCTGTAGTACATCATTTGTTTCATATTTCTCTTATGATGCGTCATGTACGAACATAAAATGCATATGTGAAGTAGGTTAATGATTCCTGGGTATTGATTATGTTGTGGACATTGGTTGCAGTGTGTGGTTTCGTCAAGGTCACTGATTACTTTCACGGTCACTGACCTACTTTCACTTTCCCTGTACGTAGGTGAATGTGTTTAATTGTTCCATAGATGCACTACTCCTTTTGTAAAATCCCCGACTCTATGTAGAAGGAAGGCTGAATAACGCCTAAAACATATTCTCTTCTAAAGCTAAACGGCAAACAATCAAAAACCCTAAAATATAGATGAACATCTGTACACGCCTCTCCTCGGGATTTCAACCACGCCTACCTCACTTCGGCTCATTTGCACAACTACACTTCCACACATACATACGGACAACCACTGTCGCTCCTTTCCACAATTCCTCTAACATTACAACATACACTCGTTCCCGAACGTACCAATCGGGTGTTTGGGAGTGACCTCATTTACACCCTTTTAAGAGCCTGGGGGACGTTGTAATTAATGAACACAACAAATGTACCATTAACGACGAAGGAGCGGCACCCGCCAAATTGGGACCCAAAAGTCGCGCACGACATGATCAGATATTGTCATTGAGAACATGCGTGTTTTGATGTGACTATCTTATTAATGGATAATTTTTTTAGAATAACTCACACATATACATTTCAGTGTGTGTGGGCATGCTTTATGTATGTATGTATGTATATTTTATGTATGTATTATGTTGTATATTGTATGTGTATGTATGTGCATGTATATGTGTTTTGTATATGTATGTATGAAATATATATATATATATATATATATTTAATATATATATATATATATATATATAGACTCACACAACATATAGGTGTGTGTTTGCGACTGTGTGTGCTTGTAACCCTTATACATATGTGTGTGTGTGTGCATTAGAAAAATAAAGCCTATTTCTCAAGACTCGGAGAGTCTTGGGAAATAGGTTGGATTTTTTAAAAACTTCATTTTACACATTTTTTTTTTTATCCTAATTTCCACTTAAGGATATAAGTATGCTTATATCAAATGTCATATACTACTTACGAACATTGTGAAAGTAAATTAGGACTATTTTCATAAGCTGAAAAAATGGGCAATACCCTCAGGCAATGTATCTCCCTTCGATAAGGATCCAACGATGTGGTAGCCATCAACTTTCAGGCTTTCCGTGACAGTGAAACGCACACTCACTACCCACATCCCCATATACACACCGAAGTCGAGAAAGTGTCAGTTTCTTTAAACCCTTTGCAAGTTTTGTAGATAATTTAATTCCTTCTTAAAACTATGTATAATTATTTTGTGCACTGCCTTTGGGGTGTGAGAGCATCCTCCTCACTATTAGACATGGAATGCTTTCCTAAGTTTGTTTCTCAGGACACATAGGACGGCGACTTTGCCATACACTGTTGCAATATTCCAATTCTTGCGCAGTTACTGCCAACTTTTAAGCAATGAGTAGCAAGTACGTTTCTTAATAACTGCAGAAAAAAGATACTAGTAGTCATTCTTATCACTAGCCATCACTCCTACCCCCCCTAACGGGCGATAAGATGATTGATTATTTTAAATTTATCTGCCGCGTCAACAGCTAAGGTCATTAGCGGCGAATACCTTGTAGATAGAAATATTTAAATATCTAAAACTTTAAAAATCTATCAAAAAATATCTTATAAATAACAAATAATATATTATAAATTAAAGCATAAATATTATGCTCTAAATGTATAAAATTATTGCATAAATATTATGCATAATTAAACTGTATTGGAAATATTAGTCTCCCTAAGGAAACTAATAAGACCTATGTCAAAATCCTCCCCAGTACACGTTCAGAAAAATGTGAGACAAGTACTACGTGTTTGGTCTGAGAATGTTGCACATCTTTCCACTACATGTGCGCCTTTAATGGCTTTGGTATTCCTGACAAAGTGCTTCACTTTTAGCCCCCCTCGGCCCATGAGTCGGTCTTGTGTGCCCGATTCTTGGGTCTTGTTAATACAACTACTTTTGGGTTGTGATGGATCTGGTCACCCAACTGCCAAGGTCCTTTTAATCTCACGCAGTTTGTTCTTGAGGTATGCCCCATTGTTCCTTCCATTTGTCGCGAAGACAACCCTGATGTTAATTTTTCAGGTCGCTGTGTGGAGAGGGAGAGGAGAGGATTATCACAGGGCTGAGCGGCATTTCCCTTTGGCCTTCTGATCAGCTTGCTCATTCCCACTGATGCCAACATGCACTGTCACCCAACATAGTTATCTTTTTACGTGTTGATATCAGTTCTTCACTACTTGCAAGGCACTACGAGAGCTACAATATATTACAATAGAATGGTTCGTAAGATTTCTAGTCCCTCTTAACTGCTGCAAGGATGGCATGTAACTCTGCAGTGAAGATCGAGGGCTAGAGAAAGACTGCCAGATACATTCTTCCTTCTGCTCACTGCGCAACCACACCATTTTCAGATTTCGAACCATCTTATATATTGCATCTGATCCTTGGTACTAGAATGTGCTGAAGAATTTCTCTCTGACTTCTGCTTCACATATTCCCCTTTCTCAATTCCGACCAAATCCAGCTCGACGTGATTAGTCCAAGGGGAAAATGGGGAATTCCAGTGGGCAGAACCTTAGTGAAATTTAAATTAAGATCTTCCACAAGATTCCTCATTCTCCTACCATAGATCGTCTATCCTCAAAAGGGTTGAAAACCAATCTGGATGTAGGAGATCCCGGTATCCTTTGTAGTCTCGTGTCCCCGTGTAATTTAAAGAGGTTTATTCTCCACTCTCTGCATACGTGAAACGGTGGGAAGTGCAGATGAATAACTTCACATCCCTAGTCAAAAGCCACAGAAGCATTGTGCAGGCTGCACCCCCAAAATAGATATGAAAGAACCAGCAAAATACTAAGCGCTTTTGTTTGCCTTCACTTTTAACTTTTTTATGTGGGCCACCATTTAAGCCTTGAGTCAAAAATAAGACCCAAGTACTACACCTCTTGGACAAAAAGCAGTGGGATTGCTCCTAAATAGGGGGAAGGAAAGAACTTTTTTTCGTTTGTGAAATGTATAGCCATGGTCTTGCTTGTGGAAAATTTAAACCCCTGATAGTTCCCCACTGTACATGATTTATTTTAGTCTGCATGTGTCCTTGCATTCCTGTAAGCTTTCCCCCTGAGCATTTCGGGTAAAAGGCATCCACAACAGATTACATGAGGCAGCACATGGAACGATGTCATCATTTATAGCAATGGCAAACAGGGTCACACTTAAGAAAACTCCTTTGTGGGATCCCTTACAGTGATCTTCCAGATTAGAGAAACTATTTCCAACCCGAACTCTAAACTTTCCGTTAGAAGGAAGCTTTGTATGAAGGTAGGTAATGCTCCTCTTGAACCAATGTCATACAGCTTCAAGAGGATGCCATGCTTCCAAGTAGTATCATAAGCCTTTTCAAGGTCAAAGAAGACTGCTAACATGTGACATGGCTATGCAAAGGAATTATGTATAGCAGATAGCAGTTTCCATCCTCACAAGTGCGTCTGTGGTCGATCTCAATTTTCTAAACCAAATTAATATGGGGTCAGCATGTTTTCCTTTTCCAACAGCCATGTCAACCTGAAATTTACCATTTTCTCCATCAGTTTGCAGATGCAGCTGGTACAAGAAATTAGTCTGTAATTTCCTGGTGTGGATGCATCCTTGCAAGGTTTAGGGACAGAAATGATTATATCCTCTTTCCATGTGGATGGCACTGTGCCCTCCCTATAGATCCTATTGAATAGGTCTAACAGGAACTTCTGGGAGCTCTCTGGTAAGTGAGATATCATTTGATATGGGATATCATCACTTCCTGGGGCAGTTTTACGGCAGAGCTGCTAAGTACATCTCTATGTGCAAAAATGGCAAATTGTATGAAAGTTCTACTGCAGTCCTACTGAAGAACAACACTGGACGTTGTTCCTGTTTAGCCCGAAGAGTGCAGAATCGGGGAGTGTAAGATGCTCTAGAGGAGATCTCTGCCATGGGTTTTAGCTAGCTCATTAGCAACATCTTTTTTGTCTGTGAGGATTTTGCCATCTATCTTCAAAGCAGGTCGAGACATGGATGTACTCTTTCCAGCGATCTTTCGCACCTTGTCCCATAACCATGCTAAGAGGGTGCCAGAGTTAATTGAGGATACATACTGTCTCCACGATGTTTGTCTAGCCTCCATTAGCACTTGCCTGGCTTTGGCTCAGGTCTTTTTGTAATGGATCAAGGTTACAATGCTGGGGCGTTGTTTCAACTGCCTTACTTCAGCTTTTCTTGCTCTAACAGTTTATTAGCAATCATCAGACCACCATGGTACCAGAGGCTGATGGTACTGCCTGCTACTTTTGGGAATGGATGCTTCTGCTGCAAGGTGAATTCATGATGTGAAGTGATTAACAGCACCTTGAACACACTGGAAATCATTCATAGATCCTTACAATACTGCAATTGATCTCAAAAGATTCCAGTCCGCATGTTCAAGTCGCCATCTCTGCACTCCATTGGCTGGAATACCATTCACCTCCTCCAAAAGTATTGGGAAGTGGTCGCTTCCATGCAAGTCTTCCATGACCTGCCAAGTGAAATTCATCTGTGAACCGATTGACAGGTCTATATTGGAGAATGTCCCAGTTTGAATTTGGAAACCTGTGGGAGTGCCACTGTTTAGTAAAACTGCATCTACTCTTAAGAACAAGGACTCCAAGGCCCTTCCTCGAGTGTCTTCCCAGAGGTGATGCCAACCATTGAAACCAACCAAGAGTAGAAATGGATGTGCCAACTGCCCAAGAAGATCTTCTAAATCATTTATGTTGAGATTATGTGGAGGAAGGTAGATGGATGCAACAGTGTAAGGTCGTGTCAAGCTTATTCTCACAGCCTTCACCTGCAGTGTTGTCTGCAGGTGGATGGCCTGGAAGGGATTATCCTGACATACCATTACTGCTACTCCTCCATGACGTCCATTATCAAAGGTCCCATAATGGGTTCTCAGGGAAATGGGACGATTTTCCCTAGTCATAATCTCTTGTAGCCATACAAAAACTGTGTTGCATGAAGCAATCAGATGTTGCAGTTCTTCCCATTTTGCATGAATTCCCTGACAGTTCCATTGGATTAGGGTATTCAGTTCTCCAAACTACCTCTTCATAAGGTGTTTGGCAGCACTTTTGAGGGACTGTTTACCCGTGGAACTAGTTTCCATAGGCTTCCTTTTGACAGCCTTAGGATTTCTTTGCCTGGGCAAAGAACGGACCAGAGCCTTTGCTTCAGGGGCATTCTGCCTAGCAGCGGAGGCCCCTGTGGATGTGTTGGCAGCTGGAGTTGTCACTGTTGAGGTCCCTGGACCCTTTGACGGCTCCAGAGGCCCCACTCTGAGGGGAGTCTTTTGAACAGGCTCAGTATTCCTTTGCCTGAGCTTCAGGGGCATTCTGCCTAGCAGATTGATTTTTAAAAATTATCTGCCGCGTCAACAGCTAAGGTCATTAGCGGCAAATACCTTGTTAAATAGAAATATTAAAATGTTTAAAACTTTAAAAATCTATCAATAGATATCTTATAAATAACAATAAACAAATTAAAAATCAAAGCATAAATATTATACTCTAAGTGTATAAAATTATTGCATAAACATTATGCATAATTAAATTTTTATTAAAAATATTAGTCTTCCCTAAGGAAAACTAATAAGACCCTCTATTCACCATCCCTCCCAATACATTTCTTCAGTTTATATGGAACGGAGACAAGACATACAGTCTTAGTTGAGAAATGTTGCACATCTTTCCATACATCGTGCGATTGTAAGGGCCTCTTTTGGCAATCCCTTCACAAAATTGCTTGATTTTTAAGCCATCATCGGCCCATGAGGTCAGTCAGTCTTTATGTGCCCGATTATTAGCCTTGTTAATGCCAATTACACTTTTCGGCTGGGCAATGGGATGATAGTCACCCAAAAATTGCCAAGGACTCGAATTCTCGCAGTTAATTTCTGGAGATATGCCTCCATTGTTACTTCCATTCTAACGAAGACAACTCCTTATGCTGGTTCAGGTCGGTGTTTTGTGGCGAGAGGAAAATGAGCATCACAAGGCTCGAGCGGCAGCTGCCTTGGCCTTCTGATCAGCTCGCTCCTTTCCCACTGACACCAACATTCGCTGCCCCGACCACAGAGTTATCTTTTTACGTCGTTGACATCCAGTGGCAAGCCATCTTGAACATCTCCTCACTAGTGGATGTGATGAGTTTATAGCATCTTCTTTGATTGCTTGCAAGGCATCTACGAGAGTCACAATATATCACAATAGATATGGTTCATAAGATCTCAGTATCTTAACTGCTGCAAGGATGGATGTAACTCTGCAGTGAAGATCGACACGGTTGTAGATGGTGGAACTAAGACTGCCAGCTGCAGTCTTCCCCTTCTGCTACACTGCTGCAAAAGCCCACACCATTTTCTAGGATTTTTGAACCATCTGTATATATTGCGTCCGATCCTTGGTACTTAGAAATGTGCTGAAGAAAGCTTCTCTAAATTCTGCTTTCACGATCTCTCCCCTTTCCCAATTCCGGACCAAATCCAGGCTCGACTTGATAGTTCCAAGGAGGGAATTGGGGAATTCCAAAGCCAGAACTCTAGTGAGACTTAAATTAAGTTCTTCTACAAGATTCCTCATTCTTCTACCATAGGATCGGGCCATCCCCAATGGGGTGAAAACCAATCTGGAGTAGGAGACCCGGAATCCTTTGTAGTCTCGTGTTAGTAAAATCAGGTTCATGTAGTCCCGGTGTAATGAAAGAGAGTGGCTCCTCCACTTCAGCATTGACAGGGACTCCACAGGGTGAAGACCTGAAAAGCCCCAGTACCAGATTCTGAGAGCTTCATTATGACACCGAGTCAAACAATCGAGAACAGTGGGAGTAGCAGATGAATAAGCTTCACATCCATAGTCAAGCTTACTACGAATAAGACACTCGGTAAAGCCGTAGGAAGCATGGTGGCGGTCTGCACCCCAAGATAAATGTGGAAAAGAACCCGCAAAAATACTCAACAGTTCTTGTAGCCTTCACTTTTAACTGTTTGATGCGAGGCAACCATGTACGTCTTGATGTCAAAAATTAGACCCAAGTACTTTACCTCTGGACAAATTGCAGTGGGTTTGCTCCTAAATAGCCAGGGAAATAAGGATGGAATTTTCCTCGTTTGTGGAAATGTCATAGCCATGGTCTTGCTTTGGAGGAAATTGAACCCAGAATGTGCCCAACTGTACAACTGATTATTGCGTCTGCATCGTCCTTGCACATTCCTGTCAAGCTTCCTCCTGACCAGTACAGTGTTAAAGTATCATCCACAAGTACAAGAGATATCCATGAGACCATCAACTTCTGAACAACTTTACGAGAGTGTTCAGAATTGATATCAGGCAAATATGGTCATAACCATGGACAGACTAAAAGCTACACGTAAACCCCACTAGCTCGCGTATGCGGGATGACCCCTCTGTACCTAAACTTCCTGTAAGCATAGGCGAGCTTTGTGATTGAAAGTAGGTAAGCTCTCCTTAAACCCATGTCCGTGTTTGCTATTACAGCTCTAATTGTTTTTTAGGTAGTGGCCATGTCTTCCAAGTAGTAGCGTAAGGCCTTTTTCAATGTCAAAGAAGGATTTTGCCTATGTTTCATGTGTGACGTCACTGTTGTGAAGGAATTCCGTTTTATAGAAGTTTCCATCCTCAACAGTGCATCTTTGGTTGATCTTATTTTCTAAAGCAAGATTGATATGGGGCAAATGTTTTTTTCTTTTCCAGCAGTTCAGTGGTTTTGTTGGTCAACTCTGAAGTTTGGACCATTTTCTCAATCAGCTTGCAGATGCAGTGGGTGTTGAAAGGAAATGGTCTGTAATTTTCCCTGACCGTGGCGGAAGCATCCTTTGCCAGGTTTAGGAACAGGAATGATATAGCTTCTCTCCATCGTGTGATGGCACTGTGCCACTATCTATAGATCCTTTAAAATATGGTTCTAAACAGGAACTTCTGGGAGCTCTACTGGGTTAAGTGAGATATTTCATTGGTAGGGAATACCTTCACTTCTGGGGCAGTCTCTTACGGACAGAGCTGCCAAAGCAGAGTCCATCTCCCTTGCGCAAAAATGGCAAGTTGTATGGATAGTTTCAGCTGGACGTCCCCTACTCGAAGAAACGGGAACACTGGCTGTTGTTCTGGTTTCCGGCCCAAAAAAGTGCGAGCAATCGGCATGGAAGATGCTCCATGGAGGAGATTCTATGCCATGGATTTAGCTAAGCTCATTTGCACAACAGCTTTTTATCTGTGATGATTATGACATCTATCTTCAGAGCAGGTTGCAGGACATGGGATGGATATGCTTCTTTCCAGCGATTCTACGCACATTGTCCCATACCCATGCTAAGGGAGTCCCAGAGTTAAATCGAGGAGAATAATTGTCTCCTGTACGTCTATATAGCATCCCTTTAGCACGTGTCGGCCTTGGCTCGGGTCTTCTTCTAATCTTGATTCAAGGTTACAATGCTGGGGCTGTTTCATTTGCCATAATGCAGGAGCTTTTTTCTGCTTTGAACAATTGGTTTGGCACTCACAGACCACCATGGTACTGGAGGTCGGACGGTTCAATGCCACTACACTTTTCGGAATGGATGCTTCGGCCTCATGCCAAGGTGACATTCGTGATGTGATGGTGAAAAACAGCATCCTTGAACACACGGAAAATCATCACAGATCATTGCAAATACTGCAGTTGATCTCAAAAGATTTCAATGTCGCTATGTCAAGTCGCCCATCCTCTGTACTCCATTTTGGTGGAATACCATTCACTCCTCCAAAAGATTGGAGAAGTGGTTCACTTCATGCAAGGCTCCATGACCGCACAAGTGAAGTCTTCAACTGTGAATCAGGCTGAGCCATTGATAGGTCTATATTGAAACGTCCCAGTTGAATTTGGAAATGTGTGGTTGGACTATCCATTGAGGTGTCATTGTTCAGTAAAACTGCATCTACTTTCTTAAGAAACAAGGACTCCAGACGGCCCCTTCCCGGGGTTGCATCCAAAGTGTCTCCCCAGAGGTGATGCCGGACCATTGAAATCTCCAAAGAGTAGAAATGGATGTGGCAACGCCCAAAGTAGATATTCCAAATCATTAATGTTCAGATAGGGGAGGGAAGGTAGATGGATCAGCAAACAGTGTAAGGTCCCCCCCGCGCCAGTGTCCAGCCATATTCTCACAGCCTTCACCTGCAGTGTTGTCTGCTAGGTGGATGGCCTGGAAGGAATATCTGACCTACGTACCATTAGTGCTCACGCCTCCAGTGAGGTCCCATTGTTCAAAGGTTCCATAATGCGGCTGAACTTGGAATCCTCTCCAGGAACAATGGGAACGATTTCTCGTCTGGACATAATCTCTTTTACGGCATACAACAAACGGGGTTCCGATGAAGGCATCAGATGTTGCAGTTCTTCCCATTTTGCCATGAATTCCCTCTGACAGTTCATTGGATTAGGGTATCCCGAGTTCTTTAGGATTATTTCTTCATAAGGTGTTTGGTCAGCACCTGTGGTCAAGGTTTGCATCACACCTTTAGGCTTGCTTCCCTTTCCAGGAATCCTGGTGCGTTACCTTTTAAGGGTGTTTACCTGTGGAAATAGTTTCCACAGGTGTCCCCTTTGGCAGGGTTCAGGGATTTCTTTTGCATTAGGTAAAGGACGGACCTTTGAGCCCTTTACTTCCGGAGCATTCGGCCCTAGCAGCAGATCAGAGATGGCCTCCTAGTGGATGTTTAGCGGGTGGCACGCTGGAGGTGTCACCGTTGACGCCCTCTGGAGCCTTGCCTCGATGGTCTCCAAAAGAACCTTACTTTGGGAGGAGGAGTCTCCTCAATAGACCTCCTCCACTCATACTCGTTTTCTGGTGGAACAACTCACTAGGAGGCAGTTGGTCAGCAATTTGGGAATAATGAGGTTTAGAGGAAAGTGGCAGAGTGTGTGCTGTCAAGAAAGTATTGGAGGGCAAGGGTTGGTGTGAAGGAGGGATGGGCTAGAACCGAAGCACAAAGGACCTACCGGGCGTGCAAAAAGCACAAGGGCACGTCGCTTTGACTCTGGGAAAAAATAACTTCTCCTTGCTCCTTATTACCAATACTCCTTTTCAAATTTGTACCTTTTACATGCTTTGAAGAAGCTTCATGAGGCTTCTTTGCCCAGTGGTAACAGGCATATTGGACCTGGACAGTTGTCATCTCCTTGATGAACTGTTTACCACACTTTTACACAACCTCTTTGGTATGCCCTTTTTTAAAAAACGGCTAAGACTGTTGGCTCCCAGCTCATAACCTTGGCAGTTGGAAGAGCACCGCATAGGGTTGGGGCACAATGGCTTACTTGAGGGCGACCATTTGCTAACCTTAACCGATTCTAGGACGGGACTAATCTGGTTAAAAGTTAGAAGAAAGATTTTTGCTTTTGGTTGTCATCTGTTCCAAACCTCAACTTTCTTCCTTAAAAACGTTTTACTGACCACTACATTAAAATTCTCTAGTTGCCTCTAACAGTTTCTCTCAAATCATCATCAGGTCTCGGGAAAAAGGACAATTCCCTTACACTGATTGAGGGTTTTGTGAGGAGAAACATGAAACTTGAGCCCCGAGATGTTGATATTGCAGCAGACGGTCACTCTTCGTCTGTGTTGACGAAACCTCAATATCAGGTACCATCTCGCTGGGGGTGATGCCTGAGAGGAATCACGTTGACACTACTTCAACCTATTTTCCGATGAACCTCAAAAATGTAAAGATCCATGATTATACTACACATCAATCGTGTTCTTACTACAGGTACTTACTATATGAATGCGTTCTTATATTTAACAGGTTACACGATCCTTAGTGGATTGTTGAGGAGGACTTTTCCCCCTTCTTACCTGGTTTAGGAGCCCAGGAAACCATTAGATACCCAATTTCTTGCCCTTGGAAGCTGGAAAGGTTCCAGAGTGACGTGTGATTTCCAGAGAGAATGGTCGAGGGATTGACGCAGGTCGTCAGGGAGAGAGCTAGATCTTTGTAAATTTGTAGAGTACTCATACAAAAATTTCGACTGTCTTCATTTCCTCACCAACCACCCAACCATGGAGTCCAATGAGGGGAAACCTATAGTTGGGGCTTCAAAATTCTCCCAACAGGCCACAGGGGGTAATGGGGGAGGAAGGAAATATGCGCGCCAACTATTATCAGTACTGAATGGCAAGGTGCGGGACCCATGTGCTAGGACTGAATAGGCCTGCTTGAACGGTCCTAGCCATATATTGACCTCCGATTGTACTGACTGGGGGACCCTTGATGAAGCCACCCGTCAACCAGAAAAAAGGACCAACAGGGTGTTGCTAGCCTGCACGGGCCGCAGCGTTGAAGCATCCGCTCAACCTCCCAGGACTCCTGTCTGCTGGTTAATACGGGCTGCCACGCACGGCCAAACACAACTGTGTGGAAGTTCTCGCCTGGTCCAAGATGGACACCCATGAAACCCAGGGGTGGGTACACCATCCCGAGTTCGTCATAGGCCTTGGTGCACAGGAAGCCATTTTGTCCTCATCCCTCATGGTGACCCTCCAGTTTTCATGGGTAGCCCTCTGTCCGGCTCACCAGATCATGGGGACCGCAAGGCCCCCCCCCACCGGCGGCCCAAGGCGGCTTCCGTTTAGGGAGATTTTTGCAGGAGGTGAGTGGTACTTCCAGTCAATGGAGTGCAGAGATGGCGACATTGAACAGTCGGACTGGACCTCTTTTTACGATCAACTGCAGTATTGCAAGGATCTTGTGTGTGGAATGATTTCCAGGTGTTGAAAGGTTGCTGTTAATCACTTTACACCACAAATTAACCTTTGCAGCAAAACATCCATTCCCAAAAAGTAGTGGCATTACCGTCAGACCTCCGGTACCATAGTGGACCCTGATGAATGCCAAAAAGCTGCAGAGCAAGGAAAGGCGCTTAAGGCAGTTTTGAAAACGATTTTTGCCCCAGATTGTAACCTGGATTCCATCACAATTATAAGTGGAGGCTAGACTGGAGGACGTCGTGGAAGACAGTATGTTACTCGATTTAACTCTGGGGGACCCCCTAGCAGGTTATGGTACAAGGTGCATAAGATCGCTGGGGAAAAGAGCACATCCAGTCACAACCTGCTCTGAAGGAAACGATGGCCCTAATCATCACAGATAAAAAAGTGTTGCAAATGAGCTAGCTAAATCCGTAGCAGATATCTCCTCGGATGTCTTACACTGCTTGATCTCCCACTCTAGGGCTTTGAAACATTTAAATGACACCCAGCTGTCGCACTTCAGTAGAACTGCTGCAGCGAACTTCCATACAACTTGCCATTTTTCGCATGGGGAGATGGACCTCTGCTCTTGTGGCTCTGCGTTAAGACATGCCCCAGGAAGTGTATTATATTCCATATTCAATGATCATCTCACTTACCAGGAGAGCATCCTCCCAGAAGGTTCATTTTCGGTATTCAATAGGATCTATAGGGAGGGCATAGTGCCCATCCCCATGGAAAGACGGCCATAATCATTCATGTTCCGAAACCTGGGCAAAGATGCTTCCAACCAGGAAAAATACAGACCAAGTTTCTCCTCACCAGACTGCAATCTGACAAGCTGATGGGAGGGGGAAAATCGGTTAAACTTCAGCGTTTGACATGGCTGCTAGGAAAAGGAAAAGTGTTTGACCCCATATCAATATGGGTTTGTAGAAAATTGATGACGACCACCAGATGCACTTGTAGGGATGGAAATGCTATACAGAATTCCTTTTACACAGCCGACGTCCACATGATTCGAAGTAGCAGTTTCTTTTGACCCTGAAAAGCTCTTACAATTACTAATTGAAGCATGGCGCCGTACTCATGAAGCTGTATGACATTGGTTTTCCAAGAGGAGCATTACCTACCTTCATACCAAAGCTTCCTTATAACAGGGAAGTTTAGAGTTCGGGGGTGGGAAAACAGTTTCTCTATACCGGGAAGATAAGCTTGTAAGGCGGTCCCACAAAGGCGGGAGTGTCTTAAGTTTGACCCCCGTTGCTTATGTTATAAAGGGGGGACATCGAAAGGTTGGTCCAAATCAGTGCTTGCGCTCATCTTGTAAAACTGTACGTGGATGACTTTACACTGTACTGGTCAGGAGGAAAGCTTACAGGATGTGCAAGGACATCTGCAGACTTACAGTAAATCAGGTTTCGTTTACCAGTGGGCAACATACCACGGGCTTGCGAGTTCAAATTTCTCCAAGCAAGACCATGGCTATACATTACGACAAAAGAGGAAAGTTCAATCCTTCCCTCTATTTAGGAGCAAACTCAATGCAATTTGTCCAAGAGGTGAAGTACTTGGGTCTAATTTTTGACTTAAGGCTTACATGGGTGCCTCACACCAAACAGTTAAAAGTGAAGGCTACAAAAGCACTAAGTATTTTGCTGGTTCTTTCACATTTATCTTGGGGTGCAGACCGCACAATGCTTCTACGGCTTTACCGAGTGCTTATTCGTAGTAAGCTTGATTATGGATGTGAAGCTCATTCATCTGCAACTCCCACTGTTCTCCGGATGTTGGACTCGGTTCATAATGAAGCTCTCAGAATCTGTAATGGGGCTCCTGTGGAGTCCCTGTATGCTGAGAGT
>NC_051420.1:31077764-31095264 GCF_015228065.2 Penaeus monodon | reverse complement strand
CTTTAGGGGCCGGCTCAGTGGACATGCCCTTTATAATTACTATCCTTGAATATTCACAGGTCCTGCCGATGTGTGGAAGCCACCAGAAGGGTTCTAGATTTCCAAGATGTCGTTCTGTTTAGTATTTCCAGATTGTGGTGGCTGTTCCTTTCCTTTTTGCCAGCTGAACGTACACTGTAATAGGAGAGAGGATGGTCTGTACATGGCGAGGAGTGAGGCTTGTTTAGCTTGCAGAAGAGGAGAATTGGGAGCGTGAATGGTCGTCTCGTCGTCGTGAATCCCCGTGATGGTTTCGTCAAATTCTGCGCCAAATCGCCATAGGGAATGGGCGGGCCCAGAGCGGACCTAGGCATACATCTGAGACTTGAGGACGAGTGGAGACGACGCCCCGACCATCACTCCCGGGTCATGGGAGGGGTTGTAGCGAGTGAAATGTTGGAGTTTCCCCTCATATCCGCTGGCCGTAGCCGATGAGGGTGTCCTCTGCGCGGATGCGCAGACAGATATGCGAAATTACGAATGAAGTGCTAAAATTACAGCGTAAATTCAAACATTTAGTATACACGAACGAAAAGTTAAAACGGCACATGGTTTTGCGCAAGGGAAAAAGGCGCTGTTTATTTAATTGCCGCTGTGCGCTGATGTCACTGCGCAGGTGAAAATGCGCAGGGTAAAAACAATAGCAAGGGAACCGCCAGTCAGGCCCGAGACTTCAAGACATGGCTAAGAAAAAAAAAACACATAAGGACACGTTTGGGCACCCCTTTCTGTTTTCCTTTCCATTCTTTCTTCGCCCATATATGTGTTAAGCCGTTGTTTTTTTGTTGGGCAAAAACTGCTAATGACAGCAAATGGCACATTCTCACACTATTCTTTTGACCTCAGATCGCATTTCCGTGTGATCAAGTCAACGATCATGAATATCGTTCGTTAGGTAAGTAGTTAATTGATTTCTCTCGTTTTTAGAGATTTATGTTGTTTCATCTGCAACGCATTTAATGCGTTCGTGAATTTATCTTATCACGAATATCATTTCATTTTATCTTGTTCTTCCCCTCGCCCCGACCTGACCGTCCCTTTTCTTTCGCCTGCGGTCGCTTGGATGAGAAAAGGTTGTTTTCCCATCTTGACCTGACCTCACTTTCTCTTTTCCCGGTCGGTGGCGACGTGGGAAGGGTCAAGATGACCGCTTGGTACCCTGTAATTTGGTTGTTGTTTTGTTGACGCCTTGGGGGTTAACTTTAGCATTGTTACATTGCTTTGGTGACACGTTCTATTGGCGCTAGAATGGAGCTTGTAACGGAATTTCATAGAAATTCATTATTTTGAATATAGCATAGGATCTTCCCCCATGTCATAGTGCACAGGATTGCCCGATATTGCCCCGGGGTTCGTAAACGCCTAATAGATCTGCGCTTCATCGTTTGAAAGTAGGTACAATAAACCGAAATTATTCGTTCGATTGGCACCTTTGAGTCGGTGTGACCCGCGGTTACGTCCGTTAATTAATTTAGGACTAGGGTTTAAGCTAGAATCATTATTCGCTTATCAATCACACCTTTCTCACCTTTCTCTTGCATGTTTTGGGTATATCCCAAGCGTTTGTGTGATTCGTGATAATTTGTGAGCGCCCATCGCAGATACGCAGAAAAGAGCAGGTTCTTTATAGATTTCCCTGGCTCGAGTCGCTTCAGTCATATACGGCATTTGGGTATAGGATCCCCCCATAGCTATACATGTAGTTCATATTTCTGACTCCGAGAAGATTAGCTTGATAAAAAGTTGGCAATTTTTTTTTTTTTTTTCACGTCACCATTCATTCATGCATACATTCTGTCGCATATCATTATATGTTGAATTCAATGAGGTAGTTGAAATAATTTTATATAGCTAGCATTGCTAATCTACTTCAGTTTTGTTATAGTGAATGTTAATATTCGTGTTTGTGATTCATTCTCTGTGTGAGGTCACTCTCGCTTTCCCTCTCATTCATGCTAGCTGTCACTCACACATGCATACACACACACATTCACCTCACTCACACACGCAGGACAAGAGACACTGAACCTTTTCATTAATAGGGTTGGTTGCTGTCTTAATGCCGGCGTAGATTTATTATGTATCTCTTTAGCCCGCAATTTTGTCTGTCGTGACGAGTGACTCGTACATGATGTACAAATTACATCTATTTCTTCTCGCTGGCGACGAACTAACGGTCAAACGAGGTGAGATATAAACTGTGACCTCCGCCCTCGCTGAGAGGGTAGTTCTTATTTGGGACTTTGGATCCGCGTGGTAAACAGCCACGTGGTCCACTGGTAACAAAAATAGAATTATGCACATCCTATACACACACACACATATACATACACACATATACACATACATACACATACACACACATACACACATACACACACACACACATACACACACATACACACACATACACACATATACACATACATACACATACATACTTACACACACACACACACACTGACACACTCATACACACACACACACACATATACACACACACACACACACACACACACACACACACACATATATATATATATATATATATATATATATATATATATATATATATATATATATATATTATATATATCTGTCACATATATATATATATATATATATATATATATATATATATATATATATATATATATATATTGTGTGTGTGTGTGTGTGTGTGTGTGTGTGTGTGTGTGTGTGTGTGTGTGTATACATGTGTGTGTCTTTATGTATGTATAAATGTATAATATTTCTGCATATCCATTTTTACAGTGTCATAATCAGTTATAACTCTAATATTTTTCGTTAATATTAAAAGAAAATTCGAATTTCTATGCTTTTCTGATGGCAGTATGTTACTTATGTTTTTAGACCTTTGTGCAACTGTCGTTCCCTTTGGGGTGTTTCCGTAAATGTGATGCATGCACTTTACTTAGGCTGATAGCCCTGTGTTAGAGAATGAATAAAAGTCAGGTTGCTCTTCATTATCTTATGACATTGAATTAAATACCGATAAAAAATGGAATCAGGATTTAAACATCAGCCACTGAACCCCTAGTTAAGGATAGTGGCAATCACAAACGAGCAACTTCCAGTGTGAAATTCCTAGTGATTAGTGCGAGCGAAAACTCGCCAGAGGTGATCCTCTCGAAGCCGGTCCTTGAGGTTTCCCGAGTTCTCGCCTGGACCTCTTGGTGGCGGTCTTGCCTTTCTAGGGGGGAGTCCACCTCCACTCCGCTTCCACTTCCGCTGCCACTTCCCTTCCACCGCTTCCCCACTTCCCGTACCACTTCCACCGCTTCCTCCACTTCCGGTTCCACTTCCACCGCTTCCTCCACTTCCAGTTCCACTTCCACTTCCACTGCTTCCTCATTTCCCACCGTTCTCCACTTCCGGTTCCACTTCCACTGCCCCCGCTTCCTCCACTTCCACCATCACCTCCTTGACCTGGACCACCGCATGGACCATTCCCGGGGGAAGCCAAGTAGACGGGTACAAATACCACTGGTTGGGAAAAGATGGATTGACTAAACCTGGGGGACCGCCTGGTCTTCCGACGCAACTGCAAAGAGTAGCCATAAAGATCTCGCCATCCTTCGGACACAGTTTACAACGCAGCAAGTGAGGGGGAGGACTTTGCTCTTGGTCGCAGACACGTTCTACGAAAAAACTTTAGATGATGAGTATAGGGCCTACTTGAGTCGACATTTTCTTTTCATGCTTCATATATATTTGTAAGCCTTGATGTGGAGTGCTTTGAGCGATTTCCAAGGTCAAAAGTTGTGTTTTATAGAATGCGTAATATTATGTGATAAAAAATGTAGGATAGTTATGATAGGCCTCCTATCAGTATTAATGCATAATTTGCTGTTATAATATATATAATTTTTATTATAAATAATGATTTTGCTGTTCCTTTTACAGTGATATCATATTTATTATCACTCCCGGTATAAATTTAAATATAATCGTTATGAATATGTTGCTTATCATTATTACAATTATTTCAATATTTTGATTTTTAGTGCTCCAATCTCCTACAACTTTAAGCAGAACTAACAAAACAAGCCTGACTCCTTACCCATTCCGTGCAGGAAACCCTTGCGCCGTCCAAAGCACCGCCCACGAGTAGAAGCACGCCCAGTCTGGTGGAAGGAACGGAGATAATTTTTTATTTAATCCTTTCACGAAGAAAGAATATGCCTTCAATATATCCTGTGTATGTGTCTGGTGTCTGTTCTTTTTTTTAGTTAATAATGAATAAATATTTGTATACATACATTTATAATACATATAACTATTTATATAAATATATCTACATATAGATATGTAATAAGTATACACACACACACCATACATATATAAAACATATACACATATATGTATTCTTATATATCTATATGCATACGTGTGTTATATAAATATATTATATATATATATATATATATATATATATATATTATGTATATATATATATATATATATATATATATATATATATATATATATATATATATGTATTTTTTTTTAAGAATTATTCGTATGTACATTATTTTGTGTTGATTTCCTCTGTATTTAGGAATTATATATTATATAATGATTTTTTTATGCCAATATGTGATATAGATTTGTTTTATCATGTATTTTTTGCTTTTGTTGGACGTGTATTCTTAATTTTCATGCACTACACTTGTCTCTGGGCATTTGTTTTTTGTTTTCTCCTTCGGAGGTGACACGTAGCATTTTATGAACTGTGACAGGCTTGGGCTTGTGTTTTGCCTTGATTCCCCTTTCTTGAAACTATTGACAGCTGTGAATATTGATTAGAACAGCATCTTTCTAATAGTGTGGTATATGTTGTTAATGATTCAGGATGTTAGTTTAAAGGATTTAAATGATATATGGCTGTAAAATTCATGCACAAGCGGAACATACTGCATCTGATCAGGGTCATGAGAGTCATGTTCATGGAGTTTTGTGCTAGATGATTAAATTCACTGCCATTTCCAGCTTATTCAGTGATCGAACATTTGTTCCTGCCGATCAAGACCTGATTTAGTGATTACTACTCAGAGAGATGGGAGGTCTCAGTGTTGTGAATAAAATAATTTCACTTTTATATTTTTTATTCCATTTGAATGTTCTGCCATTGCTGGCTTTTCTCCATATACTGAATGTGAAATGTTGGTTCTTGCTGATATTGAATACAATATTGTATATTGTGGAAATTGGTCTTATGAAGGAAAAATGGCTTAATGATTGATGCATTTCTTTGTTATTTCCATTAGAGTTGTTGATTTAAGGTTTCTTTGTTTTGCTTTATTCAGTGTCTAAATGTTTTATTTTACATAACTGTAATCATTTATGTTTGCATCTTGTTTTTTTTATGTTCATTTTTACATTTGCTTGCAGGTTGGATCACATAAATAAGATTTTATTCATGTAATACCTGAGTTTCCATTATCCTGTCTCCTAGCAGTATTAGCATTTCAATATACATATCTCTTTGTCTATAGATATGTTTGTGTGTGTGTGTGTGTGTGCATGTGCTTGGGATTGAATATATGTGTGTGTGCGTGTGTGTGTGTGTGTGCGCGTGTGTGTGCGCGCGCGTGCGTGCGTGCGTGCATATAATCTTGTTTCCTCTACAGTAAAAGTATTAAACCAGTCTTATTCACCTTTTTCTTTGGATTACCACAGAGAGGAGAGGCTACTTGGATAACACTAAGAATTTTACAGGTGCTTAGGGTTATAATAGTTGAAACCACTTTCTTAATTAGACTTAGTTCTAGTGGTTTAGTTCTGTTTTCTCCCGGTGTTTACTTAAGGGACTGGTTTCGAATTCTTGTCAGTCAGGCTGTTTACATGCACACACACACACATACAAAGGATAAATACGTGTGTGTGTATGTGTGTGTGTATGTGCGTGTGTGCGTGCGCGCACACACACACACAAATTGGGCCAGAAATTACCAGATCTCTAAAAATATTTGATTGGTTTTTAAATTTATGCGTATATTTAAAGGATATTTCCAGGTCTCAACTAATTTGAAAATGTCAAAGAATTATTCAATCATCCTTTTTATATGGGTCCATTTTTTCTTATGCTATGTTCTTTATCCCGGTTTATGTCTACATTTATTGTTAAGATTTTATATCCAAATACGTATTTATCCTTTGAATTTATATACAATTAGTTGCCATAACTGCATTCTAGAAAAATAAATTGTTGGATAAATTTGAAGTAGCCGTGATCTTTCAACTTTTCGGATATATTAGGTAAACTTGAGAATCAATATATACTGATGCTACAGTGGCACCCAAATAATATTTACATATTCAGAGCAACCAGAAAACAAAACAAAAAGAATTTACATCGCTTTCCGAGAGCAAAGTGATGATAGATGAATGATTAAACATATATCATCTGGTATGAATTTCCTCAATCGTAAGCCAAGTTTGACAAATTTAATTTAAATTCATCCTGAAAGAATACGTCGAAACAAACTGACATTACACGAGAAAGGACGTTTTATTTCAGATTATTAGAATGGCGAATGTCTCTAATGCGCGTAACTGTAGAGATAAAGGTATTAAAACAATTTATAGTCTGACAAGGCTGTTCCCGAAGGTTAACAGAGGAAACAGTACTGGAGCACCAAGGAAAAATTTACTCAAGCGTGATGTCTGAATCTACTGTAATAGCCCTTAAGAGCAAACATCTAGAACTCCTCAAGGACGTGTCAATCAGGACCATCCAGCATCGCCTTTAGAAAGACCTCGCTGGATATCAATCGTTTGAAAGAAAGTGAGTTATGAAATCACTTTCACGCTGGCTAAAGGAGCTTTAAGATTTGTACATCGCCCCAATCATATGTCGTGGTGCGATTCGAAATACACAGGAAAGACAGTTGAACGTGCGGGAAGCGTGATTGTTTGGGATTCTTTCACTGGTAATAAGGGCAGGCGAGGTCTTTCATCTAAAGAATGTTGCAGCGAGCGAAGTGATTACATTAACGTATTAAGGGAACATTTGCCATTAGTTTGGAGAATTAATGAATATTATTTTCAGCGTGATAACCCCTCTTGCCACCAATCAAAGACAGTCAGAAAGTTTCTAAATGACAGTAGGTTTAATGTATTAGAGGGGCCAGGTAACTAAACCTCATCTGAACCCCGAAAAAAACATGGAACGCCATGAAGAAAGCAGTGTAAGAGGCCAGACGAAGTAAAATCAAAGATCTGTCCGCATATGGTATTGCAGCACAATGGAAACATGATCAAACCCCAATCGTAAGAAACAAACTACATTATTAGTCTGGCAATCAAACAGTTCAGGTTTTATTCTCCAATAAATATAAACTATCTTTTTTCGGACACTGTAGAATTTCCTACCTAATTTATTCTGATTAAATCTGTCTATTGGAAGTTCAGCCTTACCTCATGATGGCAACTGAAAGCTCAAACTGAACCAAAGGAAAGTGGAATGCAGGAACACCAAGACCGGCCTGTGTTGTGATCCCCCATGACGAGTCGTATTTATATCCGAAAAGATGACATGATCGCTCTTAATTCTAAGAGTCTGAATTCAACATTTCAGGAAACGTCATAATAATGTAATTTTTTTGAATGAATTTTAATGATTTATCTTGGGCAATCAGAAAGTTCAGGCATATCATTACAAACAGTCGTGTGTACTAATTGATCAAAGTATACGATAACAGCTGTAATACGTAAAACTACTTACGTATGCTTCGTCTTTTTGCTTATATATATATATATATATATATATATTATATATATATATATATATATATATCTATATATATATATAATACACATATATATATATACATATACATACATACATACAATATATATATATATACATATAATATATATAATATATATATATATATATTATATATATATACACGATAAACACAACCGCAACCATATACAAGCATACACACAAAATTACACACACACAACATATACAAGCATACACACAAAATACACACACACACAGGTATATATTTATTTACATTGTTTATTTATTTATTTATTTATACATGTCTGTGTCTCAATATATATATATATATATATATATATATATATATTATATATATATAATTATATATATTTTATATATTGCAACGCCAGCGGGTCTTTGTCTCTGTGCGAAACATGTGTTAACATGAAAAGGATAACCTGGGCATGGTTAAACATGAAGGGACCTGGGCAAACATAAACGCAGCTGGCTGTGAGCGAGGAGCGGGGGAAAAAAAAGCGGAGAGACGCGGTTGGTTGGCTCTGTGAAGACCTCGTGTGTGCCCTTGTGACCTTGATATAACTTTGTGTTGCCTGTTATAAGCTGTATCGTGCAGTGTGACATGCTGGTTTCCCCCTGTATTGTGCCTATAGAAAAGTGTACGGGTAAATAACCTGTGTAAATAAAGGAAAGACTGTCATTTTGTATTTATTTCGTGCCCTGCCTCGCCACTTGGCGTTTCCCATCCTGGTGTTCTGGGACGCTGTGGTGCTCGGTGCCTCTTGGAGCTGTTCAGTGTTCACGACCCTGTGGATAGCACGCCGTCTGCCTAGCCTGCCTTGTGTTGGTGGCAGAGAGACGAGGCGGCCGGCGTAACAATATTTATATTTATATATATATATATGTGTTTATGTGTGTCTGTGTGTCTGTTTGTGTGTGTGTATGATTTATGTGTATGAATATATATATATATATATATATATATATATATATATATATATAATAAAATTATAATATATTTGTGTGTGTTGTGTGTGTGATATATATATCTCTGAGTGTGTGTATGTATCATATATATCTGTGTGTGTGTGTGTGTCAAATATAAGCGTATGTGTGTATATATATATTCATACACACACCCACACCAACCCACCCACACACACACAGACACACACACACACTTACACACACGCTTACACACATACACTTACACACACACACACATATACATATATGTGTGTATGTGTGTGTATGTGTGTGTGTGCGTGTATGTATATATATACACACATACGCTTACACGCATATGAGTTTGTGTATGTATGTAATTTTGCACTTGTGCGTGTATTTGTGTGTTTATATATATGTGTGTGTGTAGGTATATGATGTATGTTTACATATATATATATATATATATATATATATATATATATATATATATATACATATGTATATATACACATACAAATATACATATATATTCATATATGTGCATACATATAAATATACACAGATATATAAAGAAATATATACATGTATCTTCTTCTTTTAACGGTAGGTTCATGTCTGAGCCGCTGTGGTCACAGCATGATACTTAGTTTTCATGTTCTGATGCTCTTGGAGTGAGTACCTGGTACCCCAGTTCCTTTCCACGGAGAGTGCCGGTGTTACCTTTTTAGGTAATCATTCTCTCTATTTTATCCGGGCTTGGGACTAGCACTGACTTGGGTTGGCTTGGCCACCAAGTGGCTAGGTAGGTAATCGAGGTGAAGTTCCTTGCCCAAGGGAACAACGCGCCTGCCGGTGACTCGAACCCTCGAACTCAGATTGCCGTCGTGACAGTCTTGAGTCCGACGCTCTAACCATTTGGCCACCGCGGCCTTACATATACATGTATACATATACATATATATGTACAGAGCCTTAGTACAAAGTAATGTACAATTTTCGCCTATAGCCATTGGCATTCGAAACTGGAAATAGTGTTGGCGAATCGAAACTAAAATCATCTATATACACACACACACACACACATGTATATATATATTTATATATGATTTTGTCTGTTGTGTGTATACAAAGAAATAAGTTTATATATGTATATATACACATATATACATTTGTGTGTGTGTGTCTCTGTGTGTCTTTGTGCATGCATATATAGATACACACACACACACACACACACACACACACACACACACATATATATATATATATATATATATATATATATATATATATATATATGTATGTATGTATACGGATATACATATGGATGGATATGTATATATATACATATATATGTATGTATTCACACAAACACACACACAATATATGTGTGTTTGTGTGTATGTATGTATGTATATATTTTAATATATATTTTATATTTTATATATATATATATATATATAATATATATATATATATATATACACGCACACACACATATATATGCATACATATGTATATATATCATCATAATGACCATGAGCTTGAATAAATCCATTGCATGATGTAGGCCTCTCCCAATCTTCA
Source organism: Penaeus monodon (assembly GCF_015228065.2). NCBI lineage: Eukaryota > Metazoa > Arthropoda > Malacostraca > Decapoda > Penaeidae > Penaeus > Penaeus monodon. The sequence goes on along the minus strand of NC_051420.1, from coordinate 31,084,916 downwards.
ACAACTTTGCCTTGCGTTTTTTGTTTCCCAAACAGTTATTTCGTCATGCCATCTTGTCATTGGTCTGGCCCTTGGACTCTTTAGGTTATGAACAGCCGAGTTTGTTACTTTCTTTGTCCATCTCTCGTCCTGTCTCCGACATATATAACCTCCCTATTGCCATTTTTCCTTTTTGCTGCTCACAAGTATATCTTCCACTTTGTCTGTTCCTTGATCCACGTCGCCCTCGTCTGATCTCTTAGGTTAATTCCCATCATCAACCTCTATATCCCATTCTGGGCACTTATTCCTCTCCAGTAATTTGGTTATAGTCCATGTTTCCGAGAGGACGCTGTGGGTTGTGATAATAAAGTGAGTTGTGATACTATGTGAGCTGTGAGTGCCATATTGTGATACCGCCATATACGGGATATGATGACAATATTATCTTACGTATATTGTGATAATTATATGATTAATTACATATATACTGCCTTTTGTGTGATATGTTACACCATGTGAAAGATAGAAGATTATGTTTAATTTATATTGCTGTGTAAGATATCGCCTCTATAAAAGAGTGAGATTCTCTGTACAATTTGTAGAGTACAATATTTTATTTTGTCTCTGTAGTCACACTTCTGGCAGAAGCACTCTCGGGCAGAAGCTGACGCGTGGGGCAAAAGACTATGAAGAACTCCCTTTTATTTTTGTTAGAGCTGATCTCCAATGAACCTACTTTAGTTTTAATTGGTGTATTCTTCTCCCTCAAGCATCGTAGAGAAACACCCAACAAACATATATACGAACACGACATAGTGAGTATACAAACATGGCGCAGTGAGCCAGTTATTCAGTTCTGACGCCAGCCTCGTGCCCCATTCCCCTCGCCTGCCCGTGCCTCCTCCACCCTCATGGCCGCTCAGTAAACAACCCGCTCAGGTGTGATGTTCATTAGTGCAGTTAATTGTGGTGCTATAGTGAAGTGTAGTGTTGTGCTGTGGCTATAGTGTTTAGTACAGTGCTACATTAAGCAGCATAAGGGAGCCGAATCGAAGCATATTGAAGATCGTAGGAGCGAAACATACTTTTAAACTCTCTGCAACGCTTCGTGAGCGACTGATTCTTTCGCCTTGCGGCTCGCCTACCCGCACGTGCCCGGCGTGTCGTCACGGCATTGACGTCACTCACTCCCCCACACTGCATGGACGGAATTTCACCGGATTTGCGCCGAATTTGCTGTATTATCTTGATACCCTTACCACGGTACAATGGGTAAATGAAAGAAACCGCAAGAGGCCAGTAAGGGCGACCTTGAGAAACCAGACTCTAGCCTTGAAGAGTCTGAAGGAGCCAGTGCCAGCATCCCACCTCCCACAGATATTACTACATTGCTCCAGTGGATGATACAGAGGGATGAAAAGAGGGAAGAAGCATGTCGGAAGGAGGAGGAAGATCGTTACAGACGAGAAGAAGCCCGTCGGAGAGAAGAAGGAAGATCGTCGCAAGCGAGAAGAAGCCCGTCGGAAGGAAGAGGAAGATCGTTACAGGCGAGGGGAAGCCCGTCGGAAGGAAGAGGAAGCCCGTCGGAAGGAAGAGGAAGCACGCAGGGATGAGGAATCTGCCCGTTTTCAGGAGCTGATCCTTCGCCTCACTCCCCAGTAGCCCATAGATTCAACTGCGAGATCGCTAGTGAGCAGTTCTGCTGCGTCCAATGCTTCTCACACTCCGCCGACCCCGAAGGCAACAATACAACCTCCGAAAGCATTATCAGCAGATGCGAGTCCTCCAACATTTTCGGGGAAAGGAAGCGCGAATGGTCCGATTATGCTGTCATGGTGGATCTCCTTAGTCTGCCATCATCAAAGCAGCATATACAGCTACGCAAGTGCCTTACACCTGAGATGCGACGGGTGCTGGAGCACAAGTTAAATGTGCCTGCAGACCCAACATGTTCAGTAGATGATGTACTGACAAAGCTTGAGGAGCATATCAAAAATGCCTGTAATGAGGCGCTGTGACGGAAGGCCTTCTCCGAGTACAAGCAAGCAGACGGCGAGTGCTTCGATGACTTTTGGATACGGCTGAAAATTTGTCACAGGAGATAGACCTTTGCAAGGCTCAGGACCATACATGCTGGGAGGAGTGGATGAAAGACGGCATACTAATGGGTATACGTGATAAGGAACTTATCCAGAAGCTCATTCAGATGGACTGTTCAGCGACATTGCAGGATGTTTTGGAGAAATGCAGGTCTCATGAATCATCAGAGACAGCATCATCTGCTTTGAGGGACACAGTTTCATCACGTGCTGTTTCTCAATATAAAAGAGAGAAAAAGGCTGCCCTGAAGCAGAAGTCTAAGATGAGACCAAGCTCACCTCTGCCTAATAAAGTCTGCAACTGCTGTGGTCATCAACATGAAAAAGGTCTATGCAGAGCCACTACTTCCACATGTCGTGCTTGTGGCAAGAAAGGCCATTGGGATTCTACTGCAAAGTGTCCTGCCAGGAATGCCAGATGCAAGGTCTGCAATCAGCAGGGACACTGATAAATGTTGCCCAAAGAAACAAAAGGCTAAGAAGACAAAAGAAGAGGACACAAACCACAACTTGAAAGTAGTAAGTTCTGTATCCCCTTCAGTGTCACATGCCAGGAGTGTCACTCTACTGCACGACCTAAAACCCCAAACCCTTTCCCCTAAAGCCCGCGTATCAATTCGGCTTAATGATTCATCAAGTAGTCTTGCCATCAAGATACCTGACACAGGTGCAGACACAACTGTCATTGGACTCAAGCATCTTAGTAGTCTTGGACTTTCAAAGGAAGACTTGGCACCACCGGCAGAGACAGTGTACTACAATGCAGATGGGACACAGATACTACCAGCAGCTGGATCATTTTGTGGAACCATCGCCTATGGCGACCGTTCGACTACATGTTGGATTGATGTCCAGCCGTCGTTTACGACCCCACTGCTCTCTTGGAAGGAGTGCAAGGATTTGGGGATTGTTCCAGACTATTTCCCCAGGCAGATGTCGGACGTGCACATGGCCAATCGAGTCCATGGGCTGGATAGTACACCAATATTGAACGCCTCTCAGTTGCTGCCTTTGCTGCTGGACCAGTTGAAGTCACTTGAAGAAGCAAGGAACTATTTCCTGCATCAGTATGCAGATGCCTTGGTGAAGGAGGACGGCTTGCAGTCAGGGCCACTCAAGACGATGATAGGCTAACCCATGAGAATTCATCTGTGGGATAATGCCACGACCTTCGCGATCCACACCCCAAGAATAATTCCTTTGGCTTTTCAGGAACTAACGAGAAAGGAGCTTGAGTCATTAGTGACCCAAGACATCTTGAAGCAGTAGAGGATGAACCATCAGAATTGTGTCAGCCCCAAAGTTATTGTCCCAAAGTAAATGGTGGTGTTCGCATTACCACGGACCTGTCAAAACTCAACAGGCAAGTCTCTCGCCCTGCCCACCCTGCCCCGACACCATTTACAGCCATCAGAAGTATTCAGTCCACGGTCAAAGGGTTTTTCACAACTGTGGATGCTCTTTTGGGTTATTGGCAACTACCCCTGTATGAGGACGATCAACACCTGACTACATTTATCACTCCTTACGGACGTTTCGGGTATTGTCGTGGCCCCATGGATTTTGCTGCACCAGGAGGTGACTCCGAGGTGACAGTGTACTTCAGGGAGTAATGAACTGCATCAAAGTTGTGGATGACATTCTCCTACATGATGAGGACTACATCTCACACCTTCAACGTGTAAATGAAGTCCTGTCAAGGTGTCGTCATCACGGGATAACACTTAATGCAAAGAAATTCATTGTGGCTGCATCTGAGGCCAGCTTCTGTGGGTACAAACTGTCAAGATATAGTATTGAAGCAGACCCAGAGAAGGTGAGGACCATCACAGAGTTTCCTACCCCTGCAAAACTTAACAGACCTTCGGTCATTTATGGGCTTGGTAAATCAACTGTTTACACCCAAGATTTCGACCACTGCAGCACCGCTCCGCCCACTGATGAGTCCAAGTAGAGCTTTTACTTGGACAGCGGACCACACTAAAGCTTTATTGGCATTAAACAAGCTTTGTCAAAGCCAGCCATACTCGCAACGTTTGATTCAGCTCCTCCTACCATTCTGCAGACCCACGCCTCCAGACTCTATGGCCTCGGCTATGTGTTGCTGCAGGACCACGGTGCTGGAAGATACAAGATGGTGCAATGTGGATCTCGTTTCTTGACAGACACAGAAACACGGTATGTGACCATCGAACTGGAAATGCAAGCTGTCGTTTGGGCTATCAGCAAGTGCAAGTTCTATCTTCGTGTACTTTAGCACTTCAGTTTGATGACAGATCACCGTCCATTGGTTCCTATTTTGAACCATTATTCTCTGGATGCTATTGAAAATTCTTGCCTCCAGTGCATGAAGGATAAAATCACACCCTACATTTTTACTGCAATGTGGCATGCAGGTAAGGAGTTGTGCATTCCTGATGCCCTCTCCCGGTCACCTTGAGTCACCCAACGGTGGAAGATGGTATCTTCAATACTGAGGTGGAAACTTCTGTCAAGATTGCGGCTTTGAATGCTGTCAAGTCTGTTTAAGCATCAGATGCTATAGACGAGCAAGAAGATCTCTTCATGGAAGAATTGCATATGGCTGCATCTAAGGATGCTTCATCATGTAAAGTCAGTGTTCCCCAATGACCGCTATAACCTGCGTACGTACTGGAAAATTCGCAATGAGTTGTACAATGATGGTGACTTGGTGCTGTATGGACCTAGAGTGGTTGTCCCTGCTTCTTTACGCTGTAGGACCCTGGCTCGCCTGAATGATAGCCACTGTGGTGTGGAAGCTACAAAGCATCGTGCACAGCAGACAGTCTTTTGGCCAGGCATTAATGCAGACATAGTGAATACCGTTCGTGCCTGTGAGACATACCAGCACCTACAGCCTAGCCAGCAACAGGAGTCCCTACAAGACCCACAAGACCATTTATGAACCGTATTCATATTGACAAGTGTAGACAAGGTATGAATGAGAATGAATATCTTCACAATACAAGAGATGTATTTGACCGGTTTCGATTACGTCTTCGTCAGAAATACATGTATTTCTGACGAAGATGTAATCGAAACCGGTCAAATACATCTCTTGTATTGTGAAGATATTCATTCTCATTCATACCTTATCTACAAGAGCATTTATGTCTGTGTCAGCTGACTTTTTCAGTGTTGCTGAGAAACACTTCTTGGTGTATGCTGACCGACTTTCTGGATAGCCAGTTGTCGTCCCGTGTGGAAGTAATGCAACAAGTGCTTCAGCGATTAGATTCTTTCGGCACATGTTCCGTGATCTTGGTGTCACAGTTCGCCTGCGTACCGATGGTGGACCCCATTTCTCCAACTGAGAATTTGCTACCGTTCTTCAGCAATGGGGAGTGCGTCATGTCATGTCAAGTCCCTATTATCCACAGTCCAACGGGCATGCGGAGGCTGCTGTGAAGAAAGTCAAGTATCTGATCATGAAGACAGCACCAAAGGGGAATATTGACTGTAAGGAGTTCGACAGAGCCTTATTGGAATTGTGTAACACCTCAAATTTCACTGGTCGTTCTCCTGCTCAGATTCTGTTTGGTATGCCCCTTCGTTCCTGTGTGCCTGCCCACTCTAGTGTCTTCATGAAGGAGTGTTAGATCAAGGCTGAAGACTGTGACCGTCGTACTGCAGTACGAGCTAAGGACGTGAAGACCGCCATGACATTCGCATCCACTCACTTTCCAAGTTAGAAGTTGGGGCGCATGTGCAAGTCCAGGATCCCACATCCAAGCATTGGGATACGGTTGGCATTGTCATGGGTACTGGCAAATCTCGTGATTATCACATCAGGCTTCCAAGTGGCCGTATACTGTGGCGCAATCGACGGTTCTTGCGCCCTACACAGTTCATGATTGGACACTCAACTGATCTGGAAGAACAGCTGTCAGATGATACACCTGGATCTTCCGCCTCATCTGTGCCTGTTGAACCTCGACGTTCGGAACGCATCAAATCAAAGTCCGTTCAAGACTCCCGCTAGTGAACGTAAAGGGGGGAGAGAGATGTGGGTTGTGATAATAAAGTGAGTTGTGATACTATGTGAGTTCTGGGTGTCATATTGTGATACCGCCATATACGGATTATGATGACAATATTATCGTACGTGATAATTATATGATTAATTACATATATACTGCCTTTTGTGTGATATGTTACACCATGTGAAAGATAGAAGATTATGTTTAGTTTATATTGCTGTGTAGCATATCGCCTATATTTTATTTTGCCTCTGTAGTCACACGTCTGGCAGAAGCACTCTCGGGCAGAAGCTGACGCGTGGGGCACAGGACTATGAAGAACTCCCTTTTATTTTTGTTAGAGCTGATCTCCAATGAACCTACTTTAGTTTTAATTGATGTATTCTTCTCCCTCAAGCATCGTAGAGAAACACCAAACAAACATATATACGAAAACGACACAGTGAGTATACAAACAGACGCATTGGATAAAGACTTTTCTTTTTAAACATAATGACAAGGAGCCTCTTAGTATGCTCCTGGTATGCCAGCCTATAGTGATGCGTTGCTTAATTTTTTCAACGCTAGATGTGTTTATCTGTACGAGTTGCCCCAGCTACTCTCATATATATATATATATATATATATATATATATATATATATATATATATATATATATATACATATATTATTATTATTATTATTATTATTATTATTATTATTATTATTATTATTATTATTATTATTATTATTATTATTATTATTATTATTATTATTATTATTATTTCATTATTATCATTATTATTTTATCATTATTAATATCATTATTGTTATCATTAATAGTATCATTATCATTATTACTATTATTATTATTATTATTATCATTATTATTATTTTTTTTTTTATTGTTACTATCATTATTATTATCATTATTATTATTACCATCATAATTATTGTCAGTATCAATATCAACACTAAGAGTACTTTTATTATTATTGATTCTATATTTATAATTATCAAAAATTTTTATTAGTTACACTAAAAAAACGCATAGATATTTCATATTAATCTCCCACTAATATTCCTTAAA
>NC_051420.1:31074022-31077664 GCF_015228065.2 Penaeus monodon | reverse complement strand
AAAAGGGATGTTTGAAAAAATTTTTTAAAATTTTTCAAATTATTTGGGGCCCTGGAAATATCCTTTAAATATACGCAAAAATTTAAAAAAAACCAACCCAAATATTTTTAGGGGTTTGGGGAATTTCGGCCCAATTTGTGTGGTGTGCGCGCGCGCACAAAACCCCACGCACATAAAAACAAAACTTATTTACCCTTTGTGTGTGGTGTTTTTAAAAAATGAAAAACGCCTGATGACAAAAATTTGAAAAACCAGCCCCTTAAGAAAAAACAGGGGGGAAAACAAAAAATAAAACATAAAAACTAAGCAAATTTAAAAGAAAGTGGTTTCAAAAATATAACCCAAAAGCCCCTTGTAAAATTTTTAGTTTTACCCAATTACCTCCCTTTTTGTGGAAACCCAAAAAAAAAAGAGGAAAACCACTTTTTTTAAACTTTTACTGTAGAGGAAACAAGATTATATGCACGCACGCACGCACGCGCGAAAACCCCACACACGCGCCCCAAAACACACCACACACACGACCCAAAACATTTTATTCAACCCCAAGACATGCACACACCACACACACACAAAACACACATATCTATAGACAAAGAGATATGTATATTGAAATGCTAATACTCTAGGAGACGGGAAAATTTGGAGACTCAGGTTTTTACATGAATAAAATTTTATTTTTTTTGAAACCCAAAAACCTTTGGAAGAAAATTTTAAAAAATGAACAAAAGAAAACAAGATGCAAACAAAAAAATGTTTACAGTTATGTAAAATAAAAACATTTAAAACATTGAAAAAGCAAAACAAAAAAAACCTTAAATCAAAAACTCAAAGGGAAAAAACAAACAAATGATCAATCTTTAAACCCTTTTTTCCCTTCAAAAAAACCAATTTCCAAAATACAAAAATTTGTATTCAATATCAGCAAGAAAGAACCAACTTTTTCACTTTCAGTATATGGAGAAAAGCCAGCAATGGAAACCCTTTCAAATAAAAAAAGAAAAAATAAAAGTGAAATTTTTTTTATTCACAAAATGAGACCCCCCAATTCTCTAAAGTATTAATCCCTAAATCAGGTTTTGTTTGGGGCAGGAACAAATGCTCGAAAATGAATAAGCTGGAAAGGGGCAGTGAATTTAATCATCAAAGCACAAAACCCATAAACATGATTTTCATGACCCTAAATAAGATGCAGATTTTTTGGGCCTTGTGCATAAATTTTAAAGAAAATATATCTTTTTAAAACCCTTTAAAACAAAACACCCTGGAACCCATTAAAAAACAAATACCACATATTGGGAAGATCGGTTCAAATTTCAATATTCACAGCGGGCAATAGTTTAAAGGGAAAGGGGAACCCAAGGAAAAAAACAAAAGGGCCCAAGCCTGTCACAGTTCATAAAAGCAAAAGGGTAACCTCCGAAGGGGGAAAACAAAAAACAAATCCCCAAGAGGACAAGTGTAGGCATAAAAATTTAAGAATAAAACCGTCCAAAAAAAAGAAAAAAATACATGATAAAACAAATTAATCACAAATTGGCATAAAAAAAAAATTATATAATATATAATTTTTTAAAAACAGAGGAAATCAACACAAAAAAAATGTAAATACATATAAAATTTTGAGAAAAAAAAAAACATACATAATATTAATTTTATATATATATATATAATAAATTTTAATATATATACAAAGTACAAAATATTATACAAAAGGGGACATAAAAACATATATAATATATATATATATATATATTATATATATAAAATATATATAATATATAATATATATATTTTATTAAAATATAAACAATGTATGCCCTAAGATATAAAGAAACAATATATGTGGATATGTGTAAATTTTAAAAGTGTTTTTGTTATACTTTTGTACTATTTATATGTAGATATATTTATAAAATAGGGATATGTATTTATAAATGTTTTGTATACAAATATTTTTTTATTTTTAACCCAAAAGAACAGACACAAAGGACACATACACCGGATATATTGAAGCATATTCTTTCTTGTGAAAAGGGTTAAATAAAAAATTATCTCCCTTCCCCCTTTCCCCAGACTGGGCCCTGCTTCTACTGTGTCGGTGTTGACGGCGCAAGGGTTTTCCCGCACGGAAAGGGTAAAGCCCGGCTTTTTTTTGTTAGTTTGCTTTAAAATTTGTAGGAGATTTAGCACCTTTAAAAAACAAAAAAATTTAAAAATTGAATAAGATAAGCAAAAATATTCATAACGATTAATTTAAAAATTTTACCGGCAAATGATAATAACCATGATTATACTTTTAAAAGGACAAACAATTCATTTTATAAAAAAAAAATAAATTATTTAACAGCAAAATTTTGCATTTAAAATGATAGGAGGCCTATCAAACCCCATCCTTTCATTTTTTTCCCATGATATTTTCGCATTTTATAAACACAAAATTTTGACCTTTGGGAAAACGTCAAAACCCCTCCCCATCAAGGCTTACAAATAAAATGGAAACATGACCAAGTAGGCCCCTATACTCATCAATTTTAAAGTTTTTTTTTTTAGAAGGGTCTGGCCCCAAAAGCAAAGTTTTCGCCAATTGCTTTCGTTGTAAAACTGTGTCGAAGGATGGCGAGATTTTAGGTACTCTTGCAGTTGCGTCGGGAAAACCAGGGGTCCCCCCCGGGTTTGTATCCAAACTTTCCAACCAAATGGTATTTTACCCGTCTACTTGGCTTCCCCCCAAAATGGTCCATGGGTGGTCCAAGGTCAAGGAAAGGGGATGGGGAAGGGGGGGAAATTCGGTGGAAGTGGAAGTGGTACCGGAAGTGGAAGCGGAAGTGGAAGCGGTATCGGAAGTGGAGGAAGCGGTGGAAGTGGAAGTGGAACGGGAAGTGGAGGAAGCGGTGGAAGTGGAAGTGGCAGCGGAAGTGGAAGCGGCAGTGGAAGTGTACTCCCCGCCTAGAAAGGCAAGACCGCCACCAAGAGGTCCAGGCGAGAACTCGGGAAACCTCAAGGACCGGCTTCGAGAGGATCACCTCTGGCGAGTTTTCGCTCGCACTAATCACTAGGAATTTCACACTGATTGGAAGTTGCTCGTTTGTGATTGCCACTATCCTTAACTAGGGGTTCAGTGGCTGATGTTTAAATCCTGATTCCTTTTTTAATCGGTATTTAATTCAATGTTATAAGATAATGAAGAGCAATCTGACTTTTATTCATTCCCTAACACAGGGCTATCAGCCTAAGTAAAGTGCATGCATCACATTTACGGAAACATTCCAAAGGGAACGACAGTTGCACAAAGGTCTAAAAACATAAGTAACATACTGTCATCAGAAAAGCATAGAAATTCGAATTTTCTTTTAATATTAACGAAAAATATTAGAGTTATAACTGATTATGACACTGTAAAAATGGATATGCAGAAATATTATACATTTATACATACATAAAGGCACATACATGTATAAATATGTATGTATGAGTGCGCGCGCGCGCGCGCGTGTGTGTGTGTGTGTGTGTATGAATGTATATATAAATATATATGTAAATATACATACATATTTATAAATGCACGCACACACACACACACTCATATATATATATATATATATATATATATATATATATATATATATATATATATATATA
>NC_051420.1:31064022-31066522 GCF_015228065.2 Penaeus monodon | reverse complement strand
AACACGAAACTCCATACACGTACAGTTGCTGGATGAATGCTCTCGGAAAGCGATGTAAACTTTTGTGTGTGTGTGTGTTTGCTTTGAATAGTAAATATTTTTTGGGTTGTCACTGTAGTATCAGTATATATTGATTCTCAAGTTTACCGCGTCTAATATGTCTGAAAAATCGAAAGATCACTGCTACTTCAAATCTATCCAACTTTTTTTTTTTAGAATGCATTTAAGGCAACTAATTGTATATAAAGGATAATTACGCATTTCCATATAAAACCTCAGCAATAAAAGTGTACTCTCATTCATAAAAAGGTATAAAGAACATAGTATGAGGAAAATTAACATTACTTAAACAATTCTTTGAGATTTTCAAATTAGTTGAGTTGATAAATTTAAAACCCAATCAACTATTTTTAGAGATCTGGTAATATCTGACCCCATTTGAGTGTGTATGTGTGTGTTTATGTGTGTGTGTGTGTGTGAGTGAGTGAGTGTGTGTGTACATGTAAACACACTGACTGACAAGAATTCGAAAACAGAACTAAACAACTAGAACTTACGGCCAATTAAAGTCCAACTAAGAAATTGGTTTCAACAATTTTAATCTTAAGCACCTGTAAAATTCTTATTGTTATCCAAGTACCCTCTCTTGTTTGTGATAAACCAAAGAAAAAAGTGAATAACATTCGTTTACTACTTTTACTGAGAGGAAACAAGATTATATGCGCGCACACACACACACACACATATTCAATCGCAAGCACACACACACATATCTATCGACAAAGAGATATGTGTATTGAAATGCTAATACTGCTAGGATACTGGATAAGGGAGACTCAGGAAGTACATGCACCAAATCATATTCATGTGATCCAACCTGCAAGCAAATGTAAAAATGAACATAAAAAAAATGCAGACATAAAAAGATTAATCGTACAATTATGCAAAATTAAACATTTAGACACTAAGTAAAACAAAACAAACAAAAATTAAATAATTAGAACTAACAAAGAAATGCTTCAATAATCAAATATTTTTTCTACACAAAAACAATTTCCACAATATACATTATTCTATTCAAGAACCTAAATTTCACATTCAGTATATCATGGAGAAAATTCAGCTATGGCAAAACAGTAAAAAGACACTGATCTGCTTGTGCATGAATTTTAAAGCCATATAACATTTAAATCCTTTAAATTAACATCATGAACCATTAACGATACATACCACACTATTAGAAAAATGCTGTTCTAATCAATATTCACAGTTGTTAATAGTTTCAAAAAAAGGGAATCAAGGCAAAACACAAGCCCAAAGCCTGCCACAGTTCATAAAATGCTAGGCGTTGCCTCCGAAGGGGAAAACAAAAAACAGATGCCCAGAGACAAGTGTAGTGCATGAAAATTAAGAATACACGTCCAACAAAAGCAAGAAATACATAAAACAAATCTATATCACATATTGGCATAAAAAAAATCATTATATAATATATAACTCCTAAATACAGAGAATCAACACAAAATAATGTACATACGAAAGAAAGTTCTTGAAAAAAAAAATTATCATACATATATATACACATACGTACATACATTTATACAAAGGTTACACAAACACAGGTATGCATTTACATATATAAGAATACATATATGTGTATATATGTGTATATATGTATGTGTGTGTGTACACTTATGTACATATTTATATGTAGATATATTTATATAAATAGTTATATGAATTTATAAATGAATGTATACAAATATTTATTCATTATTAACTCAAGCGAACAGACACACAGACACATACACAGGATATATTCAAGCATATTCTTTCTTCGCGAAAGGATTAAATAAACATTATCTACGTTCCTTCCATCAGACTGGGCGTGCTTCTACTCCTGTCGGTGCTTTGGACGGCGCAAGGATTTCCTGCACGGAATGGGTAAGAGTCAAGGCTTGTTTTGTTAGTTCTGCTTAAAGTTGTAGGAGATTGGAGCACTAAAAATCAAAATATTAAAATAATTGTAGTAATGATAAGCAACATATTCATAACGATTATATTGAAATTATACCGGTAGTGGTAATAACCATGATATCACTGTAAAAGGAACAGCAATATCATTATTTACAATAAAAATAATATATATCATAACAGCAAATTATGCATTAATACTGATAGGAGGCCTATCATAACTATCCTACATTTTTTTCACATAATATTACGCATTCTATAAACAACTTTTGACATTGGAAATCGCTCAAAACACTCCACATCAAGGCTTACAAATATATATGAAGCATGAAAAGAAAATGTCGACTCAAGTAGGCCGTCATCATCTAAGTTTTCGTAGAACGTGTCTGCGACCAAGAGCAAAGTCTCGCTCACTTGCTGCGTTGTAAAACTGTGTCCGAAGGATGGCGAGATCTTTATGGCTACTCTTTGCAGTTGCGTCGGAAGACCAGGCGGTCCCCCAGGTTTAGGCAATCCATCTTTCACC
>NC_051420.1:31047337-31052337 GCF_015228065.2 Penaeus monodon | reverse complement strand
CAGTGAATTGTGGTGCTATAGTGAAGTGTAGTGCTGTGGCTATAGTGTTTAGTACAGTGCTACATTAAACAGCATAAGGGAGCCGAATCGAAGCATATTGAAGATCGTAGGAGCGAAACATACTTTTAAACTCTCTGCAACGCTTCGTGAGCGACTGATTCTTTCGCCTTGCGGCTCGCCTACCCGCACGTGCCCGGCGTGTCGTCACGGCATTGACGTCACTCACTCCCCCACACTGCATGGACGGAATTTCACCGGATTTGCGCCGAATTTGCTGTATTATCTTGATACCCTTACCACGGTACAATGGGTAAATGAAAGAAACCGCAAGAGGCCAGTAAGGGCGACCTTGAGAAACCAGACTCTAGCCTTGAAGAGTCTGAAGGAGCCAGTGCCAGCATCCCACCTCCCACAGATATTACTACATTGCTCCAGTGGATGATACAGAGGGATGAAAAGAGGGAAGAAGCATGTCGGAAGGAGGAGGAAGATCGTTACAGACGAGAAGAAGCCCGTCGGAGAGAAGAGGAAGATCGTCGCAAGCGAGAAGAAGCCCGTCGGAGGAAAGAAGAAGATCGTTACAGGCGAGAAGAGGCCCGTCGGAAGGAAGAGGAAGATCGTTACAGGCGAGAGGAAGCCCGTCGGAAGGAAGAGGAAGCACGCAGGGATGAGGAAGCTGCCTGTTTTCAGGAGCTGATCCTTCGCCTCACTCCCCAGTAGCCCGTAGATTCAACTGCGAGTTCGCTAGTGAGCAGTTTTTGCTGCGTCCAATGCTTCTCACACTCCGCCGACCCCGAAGGCAACAATACAACCTCCGAAAGCATTATCAGCAGATGCGAGTCTCCAACATTTTCGAGAATGGAAGCGCGAATGGTCCGATTATGCTGTCATGGTGGATCTCCTTAGTCTGCCATCATCAAAGCAGCATATACAGCTACGCAAGTGCCTTACACCTGAGATGCGACGGGTGCTGGAGCACAAGTTAAATGTGCCTGCAGACCCAACATGTTCAGTAGATGATGTACTGACAAAGCCTGAGGAGCATATCAAAAATGCCTGTAATGAGGCGCTGCAACAGAAGGCCTTCTCCGAGTACAAGCAAGCAAACGGCGAGTGCTTCGATGACTTTTGGATACGGCTGAAAATCTTGTCACAGGAGATAGACCTTTGCAAGGCTCAGGACCATACATGCTGGGAGGAGTGGATGAAACACGGCATACTAATGGGTATACGTGATGAGGAACTTACCCAGAAGCTCATTCAGATGGACTGTTCAGCGACATTGCAGGATGTTTTGGAGAAATGCAGGTCTCATGAATCATCAGAGACAGCATCATCTGCTTTGAGGGACACAGTTTCACACGTGCTGTTTTCTCAATATAAAAGAGAGAAAAGGCTGCCCTGAAGCAGAAGTCTAGATGAGACCAAGCTCACCTCTGCCTAATAAAGTCTGCAACTGCTGTGGTCATCAACATGAAAAAGGTCTATGCAGAGCCACTACTTCCACAAGTCGTGCTTGTGGCAAGAAAGGCCATTGGGATTCTACTGCAAAGTGTCCTGCCAGGAATGCCAGATGCAAGGTCTGCAATCAGCAGGGACACTTTGATAAATGCTGCCCAAAGAAACGAAAGGCTAAGAAGACAAAAGAAGAGGACACAAACCACAACTTGAAAGTAGTAAGTTCTGTATCCCCTTCAGTGTCACATGCCAGGAGTGTCACCTGTACTGCACGACCTAAACCTCAACCTTCCCTTAAAGCCCGCGTATCAATTCGGCTTAATGATTCATCAAGTAGTCTTGCCATCAAGATACCTGACACAGGTGCAGACCACTTCCCTTGACTCAAGCATCTTAGTAGTCTTGGACTTTCAAAGGAAGACTTGGCACCACCGGCAGAGACAGTGTACTACAATGCAGAATGGGTCACAGATACTACCAGCAGCTGGATCATTTTGTGGAACCATCGCCTATGGCGACCGTTCGACTACATGTTGGATTGATGTCCAGCCGTCGTTTACGACCCCACTGCTCTCTTGGAAGGAGTGCAAGGATTTGGGGATTGTTCCAGACTATTTCCCCAGGCAGATGTCGGACGTGCACATGGCCAATCGAGTCCATGGGCTGGATAGTACACCAATATTGAACCCCTCTCAGTTGCTGCCTTTGCTGCTGGACCAGTTGAAGTCACCTGAAGAAGCAAGGAACTATTTCCTGCATCAGTATGCAGATGCCTTGGTGAAGGAGGACGGCTTGCAGTCAGGGCCACTCAAGACGATGATAGGCTAACCCATGAGAATTCATCTGTGGGATAATGCCACGACCTTCGCGATCCACACCCCAAGAATAATTCCTTTGGCTTTTCAGGAACTAACGAGAAAGGAGCTTGAGTCATTAGTGACCCAAGACATCTTGAAGCCAGTGGAGGATGAACCATCAGAATTGTGTCAGCCAATGTTATTGTCCCAAAAGTAAATGGTGGTGTTCGCATTACCACTGACCTGTCAAAACTCAACAGGCAAATCTCTCGCCCTGCCCACCCTTCTTCGACACCATTTACAGCCATCAGAAGTATCAGTCCACGGTCAAGGATCTTCACAACTGTGGATGCTCTTTGTGGTTATTGGCAACTACCCCTGTATGAGGACGATCAACACCTGACTACATTTATCACTCCTTACGGACGTTTCGGGTATTGTCGTGGCCCCATGGATTTTGCTGCACCAGGAGGTGACTCCGAGGTGACAGGGTACTTCAGGGAGTAATGAACTGCATCAAAGTTGTGGATGACATTCTCCTACATGATGAGGACTACATCTCACACCTTCAACGTGTAAAATGAAGTCCTGTCAAGGTGTCGTCATCACGGGATAACACTTAATGCAAAGAAATTCATTGTGGCTGCATCTGAGGCCAGCTTCTGTGGGCACAAACTATCAAGATATAGTATTGAAGCAGACCCAGAGAAGGTGAGGGCCATCACAGAGTTTCTTACCCCTGCAAACTTAACAGACTTTCGGTCATTTATGGGCTTGGTAAATCAACTGTTTACACCCAAGATTTCGACCACTGCAGCACCGCTCCGCCCACTGATGAGTCCAAGTAGAGCTTTTACTTGGACAGCAGACCACACTGAAGCTTTTATTGGCATTAAACAAGCTTTGTCAAAGCCACCCATACTCGCAACGTTTGATCCAGCTCTTCCTACCATTCTGCAGACCCACGCCTCCAGACTCTATGGCCTCGGCTACGTGTTGCTGCAGGACCACGGTGCTGGAAGATACAAGATGGTGCAGTGTGGATCTCGTTTCTTGACAGACACAGAAACACGGTATGTGACCATTGAACTGGAAATGCAAGCTGTCGTTTGGGCTATCAGCAAGTGCAAGTTCTATCTTCGTGTACTTTAGCACTTCAGTTTGATGACAGATCACCGTCCATTGGTTCCTATTTTGAACCATTATTCTCTGGATGCTATTGAAAATTCTTGCCTCCAGTGCATGAAGGAAAAAATCACACCCTACATTTTTACTGCAATGTGGCATGCAGGTAAGGAGTTGTGCATTCCTGATGCCCTCTCCCGGTCACCTGTGAGTAACCCAATGGCGGAAGATGGTATCTTCAATACTGAGGTGGAAACTTCTGTCAAGATTGCGGCTTTGCATGCTGTCAAGTCTGTTTCAGCATCAGATGCTATAGACGAGCAAGAAGATCTCTTCATGGAAGAATTGCATATGGCTGCATCTAAGGATGCTTCATCATGTAAAGTCAGTGTTCCCCAATGACCGCTACAACCTGCCAAGTACCCTGCGTACATACTGGAAAATTCGCAATGAGTTGTACAATGATGGTGACTTGGTGCTGTATGGACCTAGAGTGGTTGTCCCTGCTCCTATACGCTGTAGGACCCTGGCTCGCCTGCATGATAGCCACTGTGGTGTGGAAGCTACAAAGCATCGTGCATAGCAGACAGTCTTTTGGCTAGGCATTAATGCAGACATAGTGAATACCATTCGTGCCTGTGAGACATACCAGCACCTACAGCCTAGCCAGCAACAGGAGCCCCTACTGTTAGAAGACAAACCCACAAGACCATTTATGTCTGTGTCAGCTGACTTTTTCAGTGTTGCTGAGAAACATTCTTGGTGTATGCTGACCGAAATTTCTGGATAGCCAGTTTGTCCGTCCCATGTGGAAGTAATGCAACAAGTGCTTCAGCGATTAGATTCTTTCGGCACATGTCCCGTGATCTTGGTGTCACAGTTCGCCTGCGTACCGATGGTGGACCCCATTTCTCCAACTGAGAATTTGCTACCGTTCTTCAGCAATGGGGAGTGCGTCATGTCATGTCAAGTCCCTATTATCCACAGTCCAACGGGCATGCGGAGGCTGCTGTGAAGAAAGTCAAGTATCTGATCATGAAGACAGCACCAAAGGGGAATATTGACTGTAAGGAGTTCGACAGAGCCTTATTGGAATTGTGTAACACCCCAAATTTCACTGGTCGTTCTCCTGCTCAGATTCTGTTTGGTATGCCCCTTCGTTCCTGTGTGCCTGCCCACTCTAGTGCCTTCATGAAGGAGTGGTAGACCAAGGCTGAAGACTGTGACCGTCGTACTGCAGTACGAGCTAAGGACGTGAAGACCCGCCATGACATTCGCACCCACTCACTTTCCAAGTTAGAAGTTGGGGCGCATGTGCAAGTCCAGGATCCCACATCCAAGCGTTGGGATACGGTTGGCATTGTCATGGGTATTGGCAAATCTCGTGATTATTACATCAGGCTTCCAAGTGGCCGTATACTGTGGCGCAATCGACGGTTCTTGCGCTCTACACAGCTCATGATTGGACACTCAACTGATCTGGAAGAACAGCTGTCAGATGATGCACCTGGATCTTCCGCCTCATCTGTGCCTGTTGAACCTCGACGTTCGGAACGCATCAAATCAAAGTCCGTTCAAGACTCCCGCTAGTAAACGTAAAGGGGGGAAAAATTTGGGGTT